>NC_141031.1:39122500-39300000 GCF_052040795.2 Danio rerio
TTACTTTGAACAGACCGATACACAATACAAATTACATCATTTGCAAGTATTGCAATAAGTATTGCAATATGAATAGTTTCATAAGATGGTTTGAATAGCTCTATTTGACAGTCTTCAGGGGAGTCTAAGGCTACGTTCACACTGCAGCCAAATGTGGCCCAAATGAATCTGCAGCGTAGTAGAATGGCACCGGGCAATTACTTCACCACAGAAACGTGGTTGTTCATGTTGAAAAATATTTTGAAGGCAAAACTGGTGCTTGTTACCCAATCTGGTTACCAATTGGGGCGTGGGTTGATAGCAAAGCCGAAGAGGGTTGTTGTGGATAGGGGATCCATGCACAAAGGAGAGGCACTTTCATTTTAAGGACGAACATTCTCTCCGAGAGAAAAAAAAGGGCAAGCAGCCAAACCTCCCTTCTGCATGTGCCTGTTGTTTATAACGATGTAAAATGAAATAACTCTGCAAACGGAGATAAACCAACTCCTTCACTGTTCAGTCTGCGGCTGCTCATTAACCCTTGATGAGCTCATTACAGCGGTGGCCTGAAAGACGCGCACCGCGGTTGTCATAAATCACAAATGATCAGTGTTTTCAATCACAAGAGACCTATTTTAGGTTTTAAATGGTGAAATACACATTAGTAGTAGCAGAACAACCCTTTACAGTTCCTTAAATACACCACGGTTGTCTGTGAAAAGGGTAATAATCATATTAAGCATAATCTGACAATGTGCTTCATACAGTATATTATACATTGTGTTTATAATATGACATTTTGTGGCCCCCGTAGTGTGCTTTTGCGCATGTGGATCACTACACATCTGTTAACTATAACAACAATGTGAACAGCCATGCAAAAAAATTTGATTTGAGCACTAAACCTTGCAGGGTGAACATAGCCTAACAGTTTTTGTGTACAGTAATTGAACCACAATGCAACTTTTCCTTATAAAAATATTCCTGTAGAGTCAATCACATCTCAAATAAAAGCAATACAGAAACATCATCCATGTTTACTCAGAGCTTTTAGCTGAATACCTTTGATAAGTTTTATTAACATATGCATTCGGTCTGTATAATAAGGCTGCAAAATACTGGAAAATACGCGAGGTGGTCGAGTATTGCGATTAACAATACCACTTATAACATAATTTCCCAAAAAAAGTTATAATATTAGCTATGTTAAATAATTTATGCAAGATATTAACAAACAGTTCAAACATACTTGTCAGATCTAATTTAAACTAAAAAACGGTGAAGGTGCAAACATTTAGTCTTGAGTGAAAGTCAGATATTTCTGACTGTAACTGGCTGTTGTTATTTTTCTTTCTCATCTTGACTCCTGTCATTATTGTTTATTTTCAGCTCTGGCTTTACCTTTGGGCTGCTCAAGCCAATAGTAGACATACCTGCCAACACTTCCGTTTTTCCTGGGAGTCTCCCCTATTTTAGACCCATCTCCCGCCACCCTCCTGTTTTGTTATTTCTCCCAGAAAACTACCGTTCTTTCACTCCCACCCCCTCCAGTCCTCAGCTTTTTAGTACAGTCTGTAACAACCCCGGATCAGCGACTGTGGTATAGTATCCGATTGCAGCGGCTGCCTGAAACCCGGTGCAAAGTACAGTTACTTAGCAGTGTTATTCAGAAACCTCACCCCCGACACCTAGACATCCCCACCACTCCCACCAGAACTACTCCAAATCACCCCCCATCCCCGCCCCAACTTCCACCCACCACCACGACAAATTTTCAAACACAAATGTAGGCAGATATGATAGTAAAACAGCAACTAACAGAGAGGTAGGGATATAGCAAGGCTCCATCTGATTGGTCAAATTTAGATAAACAACCAATGCATAAAATAAATGTAATTCATTACACACGTCTTTATTTTGCATATACTATTATCACGATAATGATAATTTTACCATTATAGTGATATATTGTGCAGCCCTACTATCCATCCATCCATCCATCCATCTATCTATCTATCTATCTATCTATCTATCCATCTATCTATCAATATCTATACGTGTGCGCAAGCATTTATATCTAAAAAAAATATTAAAATATAAACAGAGCTGGATTCAGTTTTAATGCATCCATTCATCGGATATAATATTAACAACAACATCACACAGCTTTTGTGTTAAATTTATATTCTATAAATCCAATCAAGAGGTTGTGAACTGAAATGAAATCAGCACATCTGAATTGATACCCAGATCTACACACCGACATGTGCACTTACAGAGTTTCTACATAGGCGTTTTCATCCACACTCCACACTTTAATGGAGCGGTCATGTGACGCACTGTAGAGAGTATGAGTCCCTCGTCTAAAAGCCAAACCCTGCCGAGAAAGTTTAAGAGCATGAGAAACATATTCAATCAAATATGTGCGGGCTGAAATATAAGGCAGACATTTCATCATATTCAAAACATATTCGTATTTGTTTACTCACCGATATGGCACCTCTGTGTCCTGTAAACTTGAACAAATGTTTACATGTCTCTGGATCCCAGATCATGATGTGTTTATTCATATCCCCGCTAGCCTATGAAACACACAAAACAATCAGTAAACATCAGTGAAATCTCTCAAATAGCAAACCAACTCTCTACCTCTCTCAGGCCTAAAATAAACATTAGTAAATTTATTTCAGGATAGAATGTCTGCACTGATTAAATCTTAAACTGCACTGTAAGTGTATATAAACATGCAATCTGATCCACTGAATGTTTCTCCATAATCTTTTGACTTGAGCAGCTTATAAGTGCTTGCAGAATATTATCCATATATCTCCATCTCTCTAAATGCTAAGAGTTTAAGTGACTTGAGCATTTGAAAACACAAAACAGCAATTTGTAAAGTGAAAGATTTAAAAGCTTGTAGTCCAAAAATAGATGAATTTGAAATCAAAGTATTAAGAGTATAAACAGGGTTTCTGCTAAGTTTAAGACTTTAAGAAATTTTTAAGAACAATACAAATGAAATGTTAGGCTCTTTAAGAGCTAAACGCTAAGGAATTTTTCAAATTTCAGATGGGGTGCCCTATCAAAAAATTATTATAATTTAATATTATTGAGATGGATTGTTGGTGATTTTATGAGTGTTAATGGTCAGATTGGGTAGCAATACATGAACAAAGGAAAATTAGGACCTGTTTAAAAAAAGATTTAAGACATAACACAAAATTTCAGTAAATGTAAGACTTTAAGGCCTAAAACTTAAGCTTTTGAGATTTAAGACATTAAGACCCCATGGACACCCTAAAAAAGAATCTATAGCTGTATGGTTTAATGTTTGAAAGTAAAAAAAAAAAAAAGTAATTTCATCTATAAGTATATAAGAAGCTCATTGGAAAAAACAGATAACCACAATCTTTACATTTTTCACTTTTGTCACTGAACTCTTCAATACTCATAGTAAAATATGATTTCTGAAAACTAATTAAAAAGCTCCAGTCTTAGTAATTTCCATAAATCAAGTTTTTTTTTTGTTGAAAACTGAAACTTTCAAAGCACAACAAAAATATTATAATTACAAAAAATATCATATATAATGAAAACTATAGTTTTGCAAATAAACTCTTCATAAAGTTACTAATATATTGTAATAAAATAGTAAATAATTAAAAAGCAGTTAAAGGTTTCTCCATATTCTTATCGTTATCATCATATTAATGATTTGCAGTATATTTCATTTATGCAAAATATAAAATGTTTGTTATTCCATTTAAAAATTAATTCCATGAAAGGCCATAATCCGACATATCAGACATAATACATACACATATACATACAGTTGAAGTCAGAATTATTAGCCCCCCTGTTTATTTTATGCCCCCAATTTCTGTTTAACAGAGAAAAGATTATTTAACACATTTCTAAACATAATAGTTTTAATAACTCATTTCTAATAACTGATTTATTTTATCTTTGCATAATGACAGTAAATAATATTCGACTAGATATATTTTTAGGACACTTCTATACAGCTTAAAGTGACATTTAAAGGCTTAACAAGGTTAATTAGGTTAACTAGGCAGGTTAGGGCAATTAGGCAAGTAATTGTATAACAATGGTTTATTCTGTAGATTATCGAAAAAATATAGCTTAAAGGATCTATTAATTTTGTCCTTAATTTTTTTTTTTTTATTAAAAACTGCTTTTATTCTAGCCGAAATAAAACAAATAAGACTCTTTCCAGAAAAATATTCATTTTTAAAACAAGGTGTACTCAAGTACATCAGTACATGTCGACAAATATCCAGCCGTTCAAAATAAAGTTTGGTGAAATTAAGATCCAAGTAAAAATGAATTAACAAATGACAAAGTCAATCTCTCACCAGGTATTTTCCATCAGATGAAATGGCCATGCACAGGATGTGAGCAGTGTGACAATCTTCAGTTCCCTTCCGTCCTCCTGCGATCTTCTGCACCTTTTTACCGCTCTCCACGTCCCCTGAACATCACATTTAACGTTTACACTCTAAAACTAAAACACGAGTTAAACCCTCCGTTCAGACTCACATTTGATGATGGAGCAGTCTTTACTAGCAGAGAAGATGTGTTTCTCATCTGGCGTGATGACGAGACATGTGACGGGTAGTTTGTGTCCTCTTAATAGCCTGATCTCTGCTGGATCTGGAGCTATGAGCTGGAAGAGAAGACAGAGAGATGTCAGAAAAAGCAAATAACAATGAATATAAATTCAGCACATGCTAACTGAGCAGCTCATGCAATAAATCACTCACTTCTTTGGCGATCAGTCTTTGCAGTTTGCCTTTCTGCTCCAGCTAAAACAAGTGATTAAAAGAGAACAGGGATAATTTTAACATATGATAAATCCAATAATCAGTCCACTCACTGCAGTCATATATAAAAAGTCTAAGCAACACATTTACAACCAATTTGTGTTTCCTTTATTTTTCCCATCATTAATAACAACGCATCGATTCTAAACCCAAACTCTAAACTTTTCTTCACGAGTTATACTGAATACTTCAGTTTTTTTACATTTAAAGGGATAGTTTACTCCAAAATGACAATCTACTCACTTATTTACTACTCTGCCTCAAACCTTTTTGAGTTTCTTTCTTCTGTTTGACACAAAAGAAAATATTAGGAAGAAGGATGAAAACCTGTAACCATTGACTTTCATAATATTTTATTTCTTAATATGGAAGTCAATGGTTACAGCTTTTCAGCTTTCTTCCAAATATCTCATTTTGTGTTCAACAGAAGAAAGTAAATGAGTTAAGAATTAATTTATTTTCAACCACTTTTCTGGGGCTGGGTCACAGGGGCAGCAGTCTTAGGAGAAAAACTCAGATTTCCCTCTGCCCAGACAACAGTTCATATTCGATGAAGCCAACAGAACAACATCGTCTGCGAATAACAGAGATGAAATCCTGTGGTCCCCAAACCAGACCCCCTCCAGCCCAAAGCTATGCTTTAAAATTCTGTCCATATAAATTATGAACAGAATTTGTGACAAAGGGCAGCTCTGCCGGGGTCCAACATGCACTGGGAACAATTCTGACTTATTGCCGGCAATGCGAACCAAACTCCTACTCTGTTCATACAGGGACGAGGCGGCCCTTAACAAAGCACCTCTAGACTCCATACCCCCACAGCACCCTTCACAGAATACCACGAGGGACACGGTTGAATGCCTTCTCCAAGTCCCTGGGAGTATGATTAAATAATGACAGAATCATTTTTTTGGGGTTAACTATCCCCTGGCCTGTTTACACTGAGTGGTTTGGTACAATATACTTTTATGGCCATTTCCACTGTCAAAAGGTACCAAAAAGGGAACTGTACCATACCACTTTTAGATACCCTTTCCAAAGGGTACCTAGAACAACAAAAGGGTACCAAAAGGCAGAGCTAGACATGCAACTGAGCGCTATTGGTTAGCAGAGAAACATCACTAGGGCGTGCACAAGCCAGGAGAATGAAAAAGCAAGTGGTATTTTTAAATACACAGCCAAAACATTACACCCGAGCTAAAAAAACCTTGTTGTCGTCTTAATGAACAGCCACAAAGCCAAGAAGAGCAGAAACTGCCCTGTTGTTGTTTACGAGGTCTTCTAAAAGCGTGAGTGATTTCACTTTCTGTAGAGAGCTTTTCTATATGTGAAATAACAAACTTGAACTGATGATAATAACGTGCGCGTGACATCCTTTTAGACACAGAAAAATGCAAGAGTGAAGGAGCAAACGATTCTTTCAGCAACCTAAAAGATGAACAAACTGCCATGTTTAACTATTATCACATTGCCTTTTGGACTATTATGAACTCGGAATGATGGAATTACTCTCTAACAAAATGTTAACTTTACATGTGCTGGTGAAGAATAAAGATGAGCGGTATGTACTGACTGTATGCATTTCGTATCATTTATGAACCCATATAAGGCCTAAATGTAAGTTCTGGGTATTTTCTATTTGAAATTGGTAACATTTCAGAGACTGTAAATCTCTGTATGTGTTCATAAATGTTTTATATATTTTTTATTTTATATAATTGCAGACGTTAAAGTGCTTTTGCATTGTCATTGATCTGCAGCTATGATCAAATCCTGTTCATAGAAAGGTTAGCAATAAACATGTATTTATACACAAGTATTTATGTATATAAAGCAATTGTTTATTGAGAAGTGCTTCTCATATGATATGAGAACTTTTAGCTAGAACGACATCAACTGCAACTTTGTCGAACACCACACCAGCCAAAAGGGTATCATCGGTACCATTTGACAGTAGAAACACAAGCCTAATAAAAGTGACCCGTACCATACCTTACTGTACCACCCAGTGGATAACAAGACATGAAAGACAATATAGACTACAGCAGCAAGAACAATAGATCAGTTACAGTAAATACAATACCAGACAAAAACATTGTGACCTTTGTTTATGTCAAACTATGTCAGAAATCATAAAGTTAAAGGCACATAGGTTATACAGTTAAAGGCACAGAATGTTATTTTTGTCACTAGAGTGTGTAATTACAAAAAACAGAGTCGTATTTTGATGACGTGGAATTAAGGGAGTTGTGTAGGCCAGTCACAATAATCAATATGGACTTATTGCACAACACTTGGACATGACTTCAATCATTTTTAGTGATGCAATATACCGCCCATTTATAAAAACCAATTATAGCAACATTTCAACTGATTGTGCAACATCTCTATCTCTATTGGAGGTGTCAGTATGGTTAAAAAACACTGTAGTATTTACTATAAAGTATATTTTCATGTTTCTAAGCATCTTCTGAAATGTAAAAATGTGTGATATTACACAAAACATAAATTTGAGATGAAGTAATGAACGTACCACATCCTCCTGCAGTCTTCCAGCAATGAGATCGGCTTCAAACGACTCTTCCTCTGCTTTCTTGTCCTCTGTGAATGACAGAACAGAATGCACTGGTTAATCAAAGACAACAGTTTAAAAGAAAATTAGTCAGTCTGGTTTGGAGTTTGATTTACAATTTATTTAGAGGATAACACCTTTTTCTAAGATCCCATAAAAGATGGTTCAACAAAAAAATGTTAATTCTGTCATCATTTACTTAGCTATTACTCATTTCAAACCGTTCTTCAGTAAAACACAAAGAAAACATTTTGAATAATGATGAAAGCTGTAACCATCGACTTCCATTGTATTTGTTCTGCCTAAAATAGGTGTCAATGGTTACAGGTTTTATCAGAATATCTTCTTTTGTGATCAACAAGAGAAAGAAACTCAAAGGTTTTACAAGACGATCAAAAACTTGCAATAAATTTATCAATAAATCAGGAAAAAAAATGAATAATAAATTGATTTCCAGACCTTCCTCTCTCAGCTGATCCAGGTAAAGTTTGGCCAGGCGGAGCTTCTTCTCCTGCGCCGTCTCCTCGATCTCGTCTTCTTCATTCTCTTGTTGTTTTCTGCCTGGATCAGCACTAGAGAAAAAAGGTACTGTTGTTAACGGGACAATTTACCGAAAAACTTAAATGTACTCACCCTCAAATGGTTCCAAATGTTTATAAGTTTTTTTATAAGTTTATAAGTCTTTATTCTATTTGAACTGAGGTAAAGTTGGTTTTAAATTTGTCTTCTCTTTAATAATACAATTCCATTAAAGTATTCTTTGCGAATTCTAAATAATGAAATGATATTAGCAGCCAAGAACTATAAAAGTACAACATTGTTCACAGTAAATTATTAAATAGTGCTAATGTTGTTTAAAACTTACTCTTACAAATGATTTGAGACTGAATATATACAGTATCGTGTTAACAATATATAGACCGCGTCACTGTTCAAAAATGAGGGAATGTGCAAATATAAAACCAACTTTACTTCAATTCTGCTGAACACTAAAGAAGATATTTTGAAGAGAGCCAAAACCCTGTAACCATTGACTTTCATAGTAACATAAACAAATACTATGGAAGTTAATGGTTACATGTTTCCAGCATTCTTGAAAATATTGACTTCTGGCTTCAACAAGAAAAACAAACTTAAACAGGTTTGGATCAAGTAAAGAGGGAGAAAATAAAATGTATTTTTTGTATAAAATATCTCTTTTATAACATAAAGAAAGCATCATCCACCATTTAACTGATAGGGGTAAAGTTGGTTTATATTCGCTCATTCGGACTTTCCCCTTAATAATATAATTTTATAAAAGTATTATTTGCAAACTCTAATTAGCGAAATCATATTAGCAGCCAATGACTATCAAAGTACAACATTGTTCACAATCAAATAAACAGTGTTAAGTCAAGGCAAGTTTATTTATATAGCACATTTCATACACAGTGGCAATTCAAAGTGCTTTACATAATAAGAATAAAAGAAACGAGTATAAGAAAAATAAAAGCAAATAATAAAAATGATAAAAAAACAAAAAAAGATAAAATGTAATATAAAAGAATAAAAAAGAAGAGAAAACATAATAGTGCAATCTGTCAGACGCAGCACAGTGCTCATTCAGTAAAGGCACAGCTAAACAGATGTGTTTTCAGTCTTGATTTGAATGTGCCTAATGTTGGAGCACATCTGATCATTTCTGGAAGCTGATTCCAGCAGCAAGGGGCATAGTAGCTGAAAGCTGATTCACCCTGCTTTGAATGAACTCTTGGAACTTCTAGTTAATGGGATCCTAAAGATCTGAGTGATCTGTTAGGTTTGTATTCAGTCAGCATATCTGTAATGTATTTAGGTCCTAGGCCATTTAGTGATTTATAGACAAGTAATAATACTTTAAAGTCTATTCTGACTGTAACTGGGAGCCAGTGTAAAGACCAGAGGACAGGTGTGATGTGCTCTGATTTTCTGGTTCTGGTCAGAATCCTGGCCGCAGTGTTCTGGATGAGCTGCAACTGTCTGACTGTCTTTTAGGAAGACCAGTTAATGTTGTTTTCAAGTCCTAGATGCATGCTAATTCCCATCGAATATTCAAAGTAAAATAGTAAACAATATAGAGACTTCTTAATGAACGGATGTGCGAATATAAAACCAACCTTACCTCTATTGTAAACTGCAGTAACGTTAGTTCAGATAACATTACCTTTCATTTTCTGAGTCACTCGAGATTTCTTCATTCATTCGTTTACTGAACCTTTTGGATCTCCCTTTGCCGTCGTCTGTATTACTCTTGACATGCCGAATATGAACATAAAAACGTTATTATTACACAATATCAGAGAGATGTGCATCAAATAACATCATGAACGCTACAACTCTACTTTTAAGTCTCATTTAGCTCAATTCAAACGTACCTTTCGTTTTAAATCTCCTTTATTCGTTGCTGAAGAGACGAGTTTTTTCTTTATGAAGAAGGACGACATGATGGCGTTTTTACTTAACTGATTTTTAGAAGTAATTTGAGGATGTTTAAGTTTATTTAGTGCTCTCTGCTGGCACTCACATGGTCACAAACACATGCTTCCGGAGGCTCTTCTTCTGGGTTGGTTTACACGAGTGTGTTTGAGATACAGCGCTGCTCACTGGACAGAGCAGACATTACAGACGCACTTAATGACTGAATGAAACTCATGTTTTAAAAATAGTAATACATTAAATAATATACACATGCATACATAGTTAACTTAGTAAATAATATAATACTAGTTAAACTTATACTGTAAATAATAAATACAAACACACACACACACAAACACACACACACAATAGTGATAAATAAAAAGTACATGAAATAAAACACACAACACAAACATATGCAATAAATCAAGTACAGTATACTATGCTGGCAACACGGTGGCACAGTGGGTAGCGCAGTCACCTCACAGCATGAAGGTTGTGTTCCCTGAGTTCCGGCTGGATCAGTTGGCAATTCTATGTGGGGTTTGCATGTTCTCCCCATGTTGGCGTGGGTTTCCTCGGTATGTCCTGGTTTCCACCACAGTCCAAACACATGCGCTATAGGTGAATTGAATAAACAAAAATGGTCGGTTGTGTGTGTGTGTGTGTGTGTTTGTGTGTGTGTATGTGTGTGTGTGTGTGTGTGTGTGTGTGTGTGTGTGTGTGTGTGTGTGTGTGTGTGTGTGTGTGTGTGAATTAATGAGAGTGTATGGGTGTTTCACAGTACTGGGTTGCAGCTGGAAGGGCATCCGCTGTGTAAAACATATGCTGGATAAGTTGGTGGTTCATTCTGCTGTGGCGACCCCTGATGAATAAAAGAACTAAGCTGAAAAGAAAATGAAGAAAATAAAAATGATATATGTTATTATATAATGATAATAAAAAGTGAAACAATACAATAAAATATACACATACAAACATAAAAATATAATAAAACAATTCATAAGAATAATAATAAAATTTTAAAAAGTTGCAAATATTTTTACTATTATTATTAATAATGTTCACAATAACCAAAGTAATTAATAATCTTTATTATTTATTGTTTTCTTATTGCATGTGTTTGTGCAAATATGTTTTAATATAGTGTGAGTGACTATTACGATTGGTGACTGTCCTGGTCAGCTGCTTTCTGCACTCTCTCTCTCTCTCTCTCTCTCTCTCTCTTTCTCTCTCTCTCTCTCTATCAGTTTGAGTCTCAGTGTTGCAGTGTGTTATTGTTGTCTTCTTCGCCTCCTCTGTTAGGGTGAACTGACTCAGTGTAATGAGTGTCTGTGTAATGGACTGACCTGCACATCATGTACATCTGTCAGTGTAATGGTTTCCGCTGCTCTTAAGTGCAAAGACCAAACACAACTCCATCAAGCTCCCTAAAGTGCTGGATAAACTCCCCCGATGGACAGATCCGGGATTCGGGAACACTGAAGGATGCTCGACCAGATCTACGTGACAGATGTCAGGTGAGATTTATATATTTATTGCTATTTGTAGGTTTTAAAGAATGAAAATACATACAAATACTGTTCGGACTAAACATCTAGCTTGTTACTCTTACATGGATCGTCTGATGGAACTGTTTAGGCTTCTAATAATTAATTTATTCTTGGTAAACAACAAACGCTGCATAATTGATAGTATGCTAAACAACAGAATAAAGTTTTAATGATCCTGAATAACACACAAAAGTTGTTTTTCTCAGTTATTTAAAACAACAACAATAGATGAATGTTTACTAGCTTACTATACTTACATTTAGCTTATATATCTATATATAGTGTTCAGCATATGTAAGTACACCCCCCACAAATGTCTCATTTAAATTAATATTTTCTAAAGGATGTTTTACAATGTTATATTTGTGCATATACATTAGATTAGCTACCACTGAAGCCAAATCTGAAGCTAATCTAACAAAATATCTTGCGATAATGGTTTAAAAATTAGTAGCCCAAATTTATATATTAAGGAAATATATTAAATAAAATAAAATTAATATTAAATAAAATTAAAAATAATTGTCAAATATAGACCAAGACCTTGTTCCAGCAAATTGATTCTTCTTCTTTTCTAAGTGCAAAGTATTGTATTGTGTGATACAGATTGTACAACTGTAGTTTTTGTTAAGCCACATTATTATTTACCTTTTTATTTGTTGGTATGTTTTTTTTCTTTGTTTTACATTGTATGCGCTTAAGTTGATACTATCTGAACTTTTTGAAATTATGTATAACAATTTTTTCTTTTTTACTGCAATTTGCCATAAAAGTCATAAATAAAATAATTCTAAAAAAATAAAAAATACCAAAAAAAATCAAGAGAAACAGAAAATATATAATTTTGTAGTAGTTTGTAATTTTTTTTTTGCAATATTTTGCATGAATTTAAATGTGTAATCTTTCCATTTCTAAAAATGTTCAGTGACTAAAATTTTATTTTAATAAATATATCTGTTTAATAAATATGTTTTGTTTAAATGCACCAAAATACATTGCGTAAATTCACTGAGAAATGGATAAAAATATTTATTTTGAAAATGGGGTATACTCAATCATGCTGACCACTGTATATACATATAAAAAATGCAACAACAAATTTTGAAAGTATGTTCATTCTGAACATAAAAGTAAACAATATTAATATTTGATATTATTATAAATATTTAAAAATAATATATATATAAATAATAATATAAATAAATATTATTATAATAAAATAATAATAATATTATTAAATTAATCAAATAAAAATGAAACAATTATTATTAACAATGATTATAAATTACACTGAAAATGCACTCTTTATTCATTATTCTTCATTCATGTTTAATTAATCATTCAGAATAATAATACAAACAATGTTCACGCTGCTGTGATACTATTAAATAAATGAGTAAAAGTAAATCATTTACATTTTTAATACTATTCTCTTAAATAGAAAAATACATTTATATAAATATAAATAAATAATATTATAATATTTTTAAATATAATAGTTTTTACTAATAAAAATATTGTTTGATTTATTTAATAATATTATAATAATATTTATTAATATTTATATTAGTTAGATTCCTGCTTCGATGTCCTATATCGATCTTTCTCCCCTTTTTACTCCCCACACTTTCCCGTCAATACTCTCTACTATCCTATTTAACAAAGGTGAAACCCTGAAAAAATAATTATAAAAAAACAATGATATAATAATATTACCATAGCAACAAACACCCCTAATTCAGATACAAAGGTCTGGTAAATCAGTGACTTCCACTTTTAATCCATGTAGCTTTTCTACCCCTTTATTTTGCCCAGTAATCTCTCTGTTCAGCCGAGATTGTCTAGTCATCTAATGAACAGATGTGCAGGTTTTGGGTTTGGAGTTATATTAATAATTTGTTTTATTTATATTTATTTTCAATAAAATACGCCATCACAGCAGCATGAACATTGTGTTTGTATTATACAATCAAAAATGAATTATATATAATTAAACATGCAGCTAATGAATTGGTTTTAACCAAGAAAAGCACATTTTCAAAGTAATTTATGATCATCGTTAATAATAATTGATTTATTTTTACTTTATTTATTTAATAATATTATAATAATAATAGTTGAAGCACTTTTCACTACACCATTGGCACCGAAATTACTGTTGTTTTTAAAGTTACATTAAAAATATGAAGAAAAAAAACTAATAAAAACATGTATAAAGCATTTAAAAGCATTAAAACCTATTAAAATGCAGACAGAGTTAAAATAATTAAAGACAAATATACATAATCGTATGAGTTTTGGCTTTATATTTACTATACATGATTCAATCATTCATTTTCCTTCGGCTTATTCCCCTTATTAATCAGGAGTCACCGCAGCGGAATGAACCGCCAACTATTCAAGCATATGTTTTACACAGTGGACGCCCTTCCAGCCGCAACTCAGTATTGCGAAACACCCAAACACTCTCACATTCACACACACTTATTCACTTTACGGCCAATTTAGTTTATTCAATTCACCTATACCGAATGTCTTTGGACTGTGGGGGAAACTGGAGCACCCAGAGAAAAACCACACCAACACTGGGAGAACATGCAAACTCCACACAGAAATGCCAACTGACCCAGCCGAGACTCAAACCAGCGACTTTATTGCTGTGTGGCAACAGTGCTAACCACTGAGCCACCATGTGATGACAGGACTAAATCCAATATAGTTTTTTTCCCCTGAATCTAGGGATGGAGGATGATAGAAGTGTTATTTTAGATTTTGCATTATCTTCCACTCTTGACCCAATAAGTTAGTTTTGGCTCTGCTCATGTACATGGTCGAGGAATTATCAATCCATCGAGATAAACAAAGCGATTAGCCTAAAATACGCTGGAACGTTCAGTGCTGCTGTAATGCTGGTGATGTAATACTGCGCTTATTTGAGGCAAATTACTCTGCATTCATTATCTAGACTCTCTATATGGACGTGTGCTGATGAGCTGAGACTAAAGATTAGAGGTGCCTTGATTATTGGTATGTGCAGTGAAATTAAATGACTGGCGGGGTACGTAATAAAGGTCTGCTGGTCACAGTTTTATCAATCTAAACATTTATAAACATTATATGCTTATGAAAAGTAGCTATGGTTTTATCCAAAATTGCCAGTAATACTGTAATTTTACTGCAAATTTACATAATGTTTTTACAGTGTAGTATTATTATAATAATATAGGCTATTCTTGAACTCTAAACAGAGTCTTTTAATAACCCATCAAATAATTCTTGTACTAAATAAATATGCTTGACAAAATTAATTTTGTATCGGTGTGTTTCTTATGTAAATCATGGTAAAAATGTATGATAGTCATAAACTTGTGTATTGCTAACGTCACCTAAAAGATTTGTTTACAAGTACTAGGTTTCTAAGTTTTCAGACAAGTGATCATGTTTTTCAGTCAGTGA
Source organism: Danio rerio (assembly GCF_052040795.2). NCBI lineage: Eukaryota > Metazoa > Chordata > Actinopteri > Cypriniformes > Danionidae > Danio > Danio rerio. Next base: position 39,137,344 of record NC_141031.1, read on the forward strand.
ATGTACAGTAAATGACATCACCCTGTGTTAGCGTGTTACTGTGTGTATAGCATGACGTCTGTGGCGTGAGCTCATAGTAGTGATGTGCAGGTGACAGTGAGCTCATGCTAATGCTAATGCTAGAGAAAACCCAGCAGCTGCAGTTAAACAACTGAGCTCATTATACTGCGCTTCAAAAGCTCACAGCACCACGAGCACCACCAACAGAACAGAGAAGCATGAATTATTCCAACTGATCAAGCCTACTTCGCTATCTCATGTCAATGTAATTAGCTACGCTAATCACCTGATCATTTAGAAATGTTTCTAAAACCTACTCGTACAAAAACTCATGACATGAATTTACATTTTGTTTGAAAGTGCTTTTAGAGTTATATCATGTTTTTGAACACTACCATAATATAATATCGTGTAGGCCTACTGTACTTGAAATATTTACAGTTTAAGTCAGAATTATTAGCCCTCCTGAATTATTATCCACATGTATATTTTTCCACACATTTCTAAACATCATAGTTTTAATAACTATTTTACTAGATATTGTTCAAGATAGGCCTACTAGTATTCAGCTTAAAGTGGCATTTAACTAGGTTAATTAGGCAAGTTAGGGTAATAAGACAAGTCGTTGTATAATGATGGGATGTTCTGTAGACAATATGGCTAATAATATTGACCTAAAACGGTTTAAAAACAATTAAAACTGCTTTTATTTTGCCACAGCGGAATGAACCGCCAACTTATCCAGCAAGTTTTTATGCAGCTGATGCCCTTCCAGCCGCAACCCATCTCTGGGAAACATCCTCACACACACACTCATACACTACGGAGAATTTAGCCTACCCAATTCACCTGTACCCCATATGCAATAAATCAAGTACAGTATACTAGTACTAATACTATTAATATTGCATAAATAAAATAAACCTGCAAACATGTTACACCCATAGACTCTTGCTTATTCAATTGACCGATAGCGCATGTATTTGGACTGTGGGGGAAACCGGAGCACCCGGAGGAAATCCACGCGAAGGCAGGGAGAACATACAAACTCCACACAGAAACACTAACTGAGCCAAGGTTCGAACCAGTGACCCAGCGACCTTCTTGCTGTGAGGCGACAGCACTACCTACTGCGCCACTGCCTCGCCATAGAAAGTTCCTTGCTCAGATAAACATCATTTGGGAAATATTTTTAAAAAGAAAAACTTCACAGGAGGCTAAATAATTTTGACTTCTACTGTACATACAGCGCTATTTTAACCATTTGACACACTACTGTACGGTCTTACCATTTGAAGTTAAAGTATGGCAATCACAAATTAACCATGGTTTTGCTACACTGTTTTTAATAAAAAAATGTATTATTCAAAAGGTAGTCAATACACCAATCCCTACAATGAACATATACTGGGGTGTTGAATTAATCATTTGTTTTTGATAAACCCCAGATAGAAAATAATATAAAAACTATTATAGCAAATTACACTGAACTGAAGCAGCTTCAGTTTAACAATTTGAAATATTATAGAAATAATATTTAGTCTTGATTCTGCATTTATGTTAAGATGATATGACAAAATCTACATTGTAAGGAGGGCTATAAAATAAAGATTATTTGAAGTCCATTAAAGTCATTATTAAATGTTTTAGGCAAAACCATTTTACTTCAATTTATATCCTTGTTCAGGATATTGTACAACTTTAACAGCATATTTGAAAAATAATCTAGGAATTAAACAGCCTTTTTAGATACATTAAAAAAGTGGACAGAGAACATTCATTCATTCATTTTCTTTTCGGCCTGGTCCCTTTGTTAATCTGGGGTTGCCACAGCAGAATGAACCGCAAACTTATCCAGCCTGTTTTACGCAGCGGATTCCCTTCCAGCAGCAACCCATCACTGGGAACACACTCATACACTCTCATTCACACTAATACACTACGGCCATTTTAGCTTACCCAATTCACCTGTACCACATGTCTTTGGACTGTGGGGGAAATCGGAGCACCCGGAGGAAACCCACTCGAACGCAGGGAGAATATACAAACTCCACACAGAAATGCCAAGTGACCTAGCCGAGGCTCGAACCAGCGACCTTCTTGCTGTGAGGCGACAGCACTAACTACTGTGCCACTGCGTTGCCCTAGACAGAGAACAATTTATAGATTTAAGCAAACAATACTTAAATTATTAAATATATTAACAACTTAGTTTTTATTGTACTATTTATGCCATACATTTATAGCATCTGTAGTTATAGTGTGTGATAGTTTTTATCCTGTCATCATAATACTTTTGAATACAGTATTTTAAATACTGGGCGAAGCAGTGGCGCAGTAGGTAGTGCTGTCGCCTCACAGCAAGAAGGTCGCTGGGTCGAGCCTCGGCTCAGTTGGCGTTTCAGTGTGGAGTTTGCATGTTCTCCCTGCATTTGTGTGGGTTTCCTCTGGGTGCTCCGGTTTCCCCCACAGTCCAAAGACATGCGGTACAGGTGAATTGGGTAGGCTAAATTGTCCGTAGTGGATGACTGTGTGTGTGGATGTTTCCCAGAGATGGGTTGCGGCGGAAAGGGCATCCGCTGTGTAAAAACTTGCTGGATAAGTTGTCGGTTCATTCCGCTGTGGCAATGTCGGATTAATAAAGGGACTAGGCCGACAAGAAAATGAATGAATTTTAAATACTATAGAAAGCTAGTAAAAATAAAAATCTATAAATAGTTAAACTAGCACAAATAGTTAATATTATAACTGTTATAACAAACTGCAATAATTATTTAAGTTTAATTTATTCCCTTCTGTGATTTTTTTAAACTGGGTTATGGTTTTAAACTGGGTCTGATGCAACATAATTTTGTTCTGCATTACAATTTATTGTGATGTTTTGAATGACAAAAATAAAAGAAACTGAAACTGAAATGTTAATAAAAGGATAAAGATAAAAAAAGATAAAAAAAAATAACACTAAAAAGCAAAAGAGCTATAAATAGCATAACTGCATTATATGTATGCAATGAAATACATGTTAAACTAATTTTTGTGTTTCGTATTTTCCTTTTAACAGTTGACCTTTAACCGCCAGCTGATGTGTCCCCATTCCTGACTGCTAGAAGATGGAGAACCCTACATTTCTGCTTTGTATTTCGCACACTACACTGTAAACAATGGATGCTTCTGGATTACCTCCAGCAGCAGCAGAGCTCAATGAAACTGAACTTAATGAGACACTGACTCATGGCCACCCCATACATCTGGCTCCCAGCATGCAGTTAGGGAGTATGTCCAACCCGCAGTCACGTTTACGAGACATGTCAGGCCTCGTCGTAATGGTGACCCTTAATGCGATAGCACTAATAGCCAACAGCGCAGTGCTAGCCATAGTGGTGAAAGTGCCACATCTCCGCAAGTTCAGTTTAGTCTGTCACCTTTGCATTGTAGATTTGCTATGTGCCGCTCTGCTAATGCCGCTTGGCATTGTCTGTGGTTCGCCGTTCTTCGCCGGCGTCGTCTTTTCCGTACTCGAATGCAGGTTGTACATATTCCTCAATGCCTTTCTTGTATCTGCCTCAATCTTCACGGTCACTGTGATAAGCATCGAACGCTACTTCTACATCGTGCATCCTATGAGGTACGAGGCTAAAATGACCCCTTGGTTGTCAGCGGCTGTAATGGGACTCGTTTGGGTGGCGTCCACTTTGCTAGGACTCGCGACAGTCTTCGGATGGCCCAGTTATGGAAGTAGAAGCTCAATCGCAGCAACTCACTGCTCCCTCCATTGGAGCCACAGCGGACATAGGAGAGTGTTTGCGATTTTATTCTGCACAGTTTGTTTTTGTGTGCCGGCTGCTATTATTATTGCCGTCTATGGGAATGTTTATAAGGTCGCCCACACAGCTGCCCGGGAAAGAGGACCGATCCCGAGTTGGACAATAGCGACGGCTCATCCGAAACGTAGGTCTGATTCGGTCAACAGCCAAACTACAATCATCACCACCAGCACAAGCGTCCGCAGGAATCAAGTCCCTCGTCGGAAAAGGAGAACACTTGTTGGTGGAAAGGCAGCACTTACTTTAGCCATCATCGTGGGTCAGTTCCTGCTCTGCTGGCTGCCTTATTTCGCTTTCCACCTTCATTTATCCCTGGGTATCTCCCATAGTACTTCTGAAGAAGCCGAAGGTCCCGTCACCTGGCTGGCGTATTCGACTTTCGCCGTCAATCCCTTTTTTTACGGCCTGCTCAATCGGCAGATTAGGGAAGAGTTGTGTAAGATATTCCTGTGTTGCCGATCGGCTGGCAGACCAGTGCGACCTTCACCGTCAGGCCACGAACGCTCAGGACATGAAGACTTTTTCCATTTTTTGCACAGGAGAGGTGACAGGGATGGGGTTAGATGCAATTATCACATGGCTACATCGAGGAATACAACGGACCAGACAAGTTTTAGGATACCAGGGCAAATACCTGAAGAGATCACCTAAAGCAGGGGTGTCCAGTCCTGCTTCTGGAAAGTTCTCTGATTAAACACACTTGAACCAACTAATGAAGGCCTTCAGGGTTTCTTGGCTCAGTCCCTACTATGGTCTTGTAAAATATTACTTTCCTTACCATTAACCCAATTTTCACTTATTCCAAACCTGTTTGAGCTTATTTCCTCTATAATTCATTTACAAAGCAAGATATTCTGAAGAATTTTGGGGGGGAAAAGCAGCTATTGACTTTCATAGTAGGAAAAAAATTGATGTTTTTTTTTCCAACATTCTTTAATATATCTTCTTTTGTATTCAACAGAAGGCAGAAATTTAAAAAGTAAGAAAATTATATTTCTTTGTGAACTTTCAATTTAAGATCATGAGACCGCAAGGTGTCCCCTTCATCATTTTAGCATTATGATGTGTGCTCTCAATGTAAACTTCTGTCAAGACCACATTAATGAAAGCTTCATGGCAGAGTACAGCAGACAGTCATGAAAATTTGACTAAAGTGTGAACTTATGAGTTAAAATGGATAGTTCAATCAAAAAATATATATATCTGTAATCAGTTATGCACATTGAACACTTCACTTATTCTAATTTTATTTTATAAATAATATATTTATTATTGAAAAATGTTGGAAACTGGTATGGATTGACGTCCATAGGAAATTGATATTTCCTACTATGTAACTCAGAGACTACCAGAGTCTACCAACTAGCTACTAGGATTTCTGTGTGTGTGTGTGTGTGTGTGTGTGTGCGTGTGTGTGTGTGTGTGTGTGTGTGTGTGTGTGTGTGTGTGTGTGTGTGTATCTGTGTGTGTATCTGTGTGTGGTATGTGTGTGTGTTTAAGGTGCAGTAGGTGATCTGCCAAAATGCTACCCGTTAGCATAATTTCTTTGAATTACAATCCCTTTCCTGTTGTCTAAAGCCACGCCTCCTGAAATCCCAAACGCACAGTTAGAAAACTTTAGATTACTTTATAATACTACAATTCCCAATGAAAAACTGTATAGCAAGATTTCAGTTGTGTAGCAAGCAAAACTTGTCTTAATGTGCAGTATGTCATGCATGTAACAACTGTATGCTTAGTGGTTGGCCAGCGGCGTGCAGGAATTACACGCATACCTAAGCCATACTTACATGCTATTTCAGACTAAATATTCAGAGTAACAGTAAACAGTATAGGGAGCACATCATCGGTTGTCATTGTTAAAAAATAAACCAATGTGAATATAAAACTTCACTTCAGTAAAGCAGGCTATGTGAAGTAGCGCTATTTACTGATGTTTTGTTGTTAAACTAAATAGAAATCTACAATATCGATGCTGTACAAGGCCCTTATGAAAATAAAAATATTAATAAAAGATTTTAGTGGCAGAACAACACCTGCATATAACCCATTAATAAAAAAACAACACAATCTACATCCGCTTTGAGTGACTAAAATACTTTTTAAACATAACATTACCTGTCTAGGAGAAATACTTCAGCCATGGTGTCACTCATCCTCCAGCATGCAAACGTAACTCCAATATTGATTCAGGATTTGAAAAAGTTTTGATTCAGGATTTGTTTTTACTGCTGTCACACTCTCTCTCTCTCTCTGTCGTGCACGCGCAGTAGTGGATCTGCGTGAACAGGGTATGCAGATGTACAAATCTAAAGTTCTCTACATCTGTAGACAATCACCTACTGCACCTTTAAGAAAAAAAAAGATAAAAGTTTGGAATCATTTAAGGGTAAATTTAAATTTTGGATGAACTATCGATTTAATCCCAAAGTATACTTTGTTTCTTTAAATAATGTGAGCTTTGTCAAGTATGGTTTTAACTATACTCAAAAAAAAAAAAAAAAAGCAGTACCGTACTCTGCTTTGAATCTATCTAAGAGCACACACATATTTTCAGTGAGTAAGCACACGCACACAGTGAATTTACACCTGGAGTAGTGGGCAGCTATTGCTCCCAGTGTCCGGGGAGCATTCAGGGGTTAGGTGCCTTACCTCAGGGCCACCTCAGCTTGGTATTGAAGATGGAAACAGTGCCAAAAGTTAACTAACCGATCTTCAAATCCTGCAAGGACAGGGAATTAAACCTGCAACCTTTCAATTACAATTCCCTAACCATTAGGTCACAACTGCCCCTATGTGTACACTACCATATACTGTACAGAAAAATACACAACCTCAAAGTATACTTCATTTGACTCATACGCATGTGCATTGCGACAACTTTTAATACCTCTGCTGGCCTGCAGGCGTCTTTCCATGCACAATCTATTGCCATGAGTTATAACCTATGTAAATGTTTTAGTACTCCTTCATGCTTTTAGAGGTACCTAAATGAGGGTACTTTCTAACCTCTTCACTTGTCTACATAGACATTCATTAACGCTGTAGCTTGCATGGGTTCCAGTCTGTCCTATAGATCTGTATGATGACTTATTTAAAATAAGTTGAAACAACACAATTCTTAAGGTTATTTCTTGGGTCAACTTGACTGTCTTATGTTCAATCCCCTTACATTTGTAAAAACAATTAAGGTAACTGAATCAATTTGTGTTGGGACAACATGGCACCCCAAAATACGGATATTTTGATGTGTGATTTGGGATTGGGTCTAAAAACATTTAAGCAGGCATGTTTGCTCAGGTTGAAACATTTTAGGAACTTTGGGAACAGGACTGGACACCCCTGAACTAAAGTCTACGAAAGTTATGGAGATGCACAAGAACATTGAAGTATAAGACCAAATCATTTGGCTTTTGCATTAGGGTTTTCATGCTCATGAAAGCTCTCAAGCATACAGCAACTGGCAACATGGCGACAACCAATAAACAACAAATGCCTTCATCCAATCACAACTCTTTATAGTGGTGACTCCGCCCACATGTTTACAAACACAGAGCTGATTTAGATTTAAAGGCATTTGATCTGAAATCACTATGAGTTGAAATCACTATGAATTGTCATCGAACTTAACCTATTTTTTGTCATGTTTAATTCTGGTGATATCTCACAGCCTTGTTTTCATTTGGAAAAATACTGATATAAATTGTGGGATCAAACCTGACTGAAAGTTTTTTTTAAATATTAGTTTATTAAATATTTACTACAAAGAATACCTTCTTTATACTGTATTACTGTATTTCTATTGCACTATTTAATATGCGAGTAACAAACTGAAAATCAAATAACCAAGGCTTTTTTCTGATTGAAGTATTTTTTAATCATTTTTATAGATTTATTCTGTTATTTATAATGCAAATGTGGACTGCTTCTGTAGATGTCAGACTTGTGTTGAAGTGACAATGCCAGATTGTTTCGCTGTTTAATAAAGACACTAGTCACTGAAAGCTTGACACACAGTGATTGAGTAGAGTGCAGCATATGTGGAGTTGTGTTAAACACACAGCTCATTTTGCTGGTTAATTTGGACATTCTTTACCATTATTTTCAATAGCATGCTTGTTATGATTATAGGTGATCCAACAACTGTGGATTGCTAATAAACTACAAATCCACTATCACATGGACTACATATACTGTCATACTCACACACACCGGTCCCTGTTTGTCCGTCATCACACACACAGCTGCGATTCATATTGATGACTAGTACTATATATATATATATATATATATATATATATATATATATATATATATATATATATATATATATATATATATATATATATATGCATTAGATTTTTTAAAGAAATGACTGGAGTTTAACTCTTAGAGTCTTAACTCTAACTCTAACACAAAATGGCGTATTTTCAATATAAAAAGTTGGATTTGTTTTTCCTTTTAACACAGTCTTGGACGTGTGAACGATTAGTAACAACATTAGCTTTGTTGCACTGTTAATTTTTTTTTCTCTAATTTACTGTTGGTAGCTGCTTTTGCCATTATGACCACATGTGATGGTGCATAAACAAGCAAGTCTTTGTTTTAATATGTAGTTCTGAAAGCTGAGATGCATATTTTGATTTTCTCAGAGACATCAAGGTAAATGCGTAAAATTCACTCTCACAGACACACCTACACACTTTAATTTGTTGTTATTCTTTCATTCATTTTCTTGTCGGCTTAGTCCTTTAATTAATCCGGGGCTGCCACAGCGGAATGAACCGCCAACTTATCCAGCAAGTTTTTACTCAGCGGATGCCCTTCCAGCCGCAACACATCTCTGGGTAACGTTCACACACACATTCACACACACTCATACACTACGGACAATTTAGTCTACCCAATTCACCTGTATACCAAATGTCTTTGAACTTGTGAGGGAAACCGGAGCACCCGGAGGAAATGTCATGGTTTTGCAATCAAAAAAATGTGGTTATTATGGAAGTCAATGGGGCAAAAACAGCCACCAACAGTAAATTAGGGAGAGAGAGAAAAATGATCAAAAACAATGCATGTTGACCAAATCAGTGACATCGTTTATGAATTTGACAATTAAAGGGTTAAAATCCTGTACTTTTCTAAACAATTCAGTAGTTTAATCAGGATTGAGGTTAATTAACAGATGTATGCAAAATAAAATAGTTATCTGATGTGTTTTTACAGCAGTTTAATTCAGTGTATTTCAGTGGAGTTTTCACCCCGAACATTACAAAAGGGTATACATTTACCCAGAATGTATTGTTGAAATTTAAAGCATATAATTAAAATATGTTTCAAAACAAGATTTGTTAATCTTATTAATAATTAATAAGATTTAATAATCATTCTGCTAGCTAAAACACAGAAAATGTTATGGCTAAATTAATACTCAAAATCACCCCAGAGTGGATAAAAACATCCTACATAAGGGTTAACATATATTCAAGTATAAACAGGTTATTTTTAAATGTTATCACTATTTTAAAATATCACTGTTTTTACTGCATTTTTAGTTGATGTAATGCAAACAGGCTGAGCATAAAAATTTTAAAACATATATATATTTTTCATATATAAATTCCTACTTGATTTTTAAGCTGTATTTCTCCTGTTGGACTTCTGGCTTTGTGTGTTTCTGTAAACCCTGTGACCTTGCCCAAATGCATAATGTTATATAACATAATAAATCTGCCAGAGGACAGCTGTTTTGCAACAGTATTGCAAATTTTAACAACCGGGACGATGATTTTCTCCAAATTCTATAGCATACAGTATCAATTCAGGTCTCAGTCTATCATGTAAAAGCATGTTTCCTGTAATTATGTGTCCAGTTTTTAATTCTAATGGGGAGATTTGAATGCAGATTAGACTTAGCGGATAAAGCAAACTAAACCAGGGCGGCTGCCAAAAGAACATTTATTAAAAAGCGATGGTCTGACATCACAATCCACGAGACAGGCAGTGTGAGCAAAGGTGAACTGGAATAAAAACAATGCAATAAACTGTGAGATTAAACAATGATGGTGATTAATATGAGAGCTTTCCAGAACAAACAAAACCCACTATGACACCATCTGAGCAGGATAATAAAGATAATACAGCAACTGAAACACCCAGGAAAACACAATTGCCTGGTAAACACACAACAACATGGTGGCAAGGTATGTAACGCTCAATAATACAAATGTACACTAAACGCTAAATGCTATAAAATCGTATTTTGCAAATTATAATAAAGTTATGAATTGAAGTCAGAGTGACAATTTTCAGGATTTAGGGTTTAATCGCATAACTCTGTTCGACTACAAATAGTAACACTAATGGAAACGCAGTTTGTTAAAAGGATAATGAGGTCTGTGAAAATGTTCCAAAACCAACACAAGAGGGCGCTATTTTTTCTATTAAATTTTTTTTCTACCGGTGTTCACATTTTTGTTTATTATGTTAAATAACATAATACGTTTGTTTAATACCATCGCCTCACAGCAAGAAGGTCGCTGGTTCGAGCCTCAGATGGGTCAGTTGGCATTTCTGTGTGGAGTTTGCATGTTCTCCCCACGTTCGCGTAAGTTTCCTCTGGGTGCTCCGGTTTCTGTCACAAGTCCATGGGGCATAGTTGAATTGGGTAGGCTAAATCGTGCGTAGCGTATGTGTGTGAATGAGTTTCCCAGTGATGGGTTGCGGCTGAAAGGGCATCCGCTGCATAAAAAAAAAACATGCTGAATAAGTTGGAAGTTCTTTCCGCTGTGGTGACCCCAGATTAATAAAGGAACTAAGATGAAAAGAAAATGAATGAATAAATGATTGATTGGTTGATTGATTGATTGATTGATTGATTGATTGATTGATTGATTGATTGATTGATTGATTGATTGATGGTAGTTATTGACTGGTTGGTTAGCTGATTAAACTATCGATTGGTTGATTTGTTGTTAGATTGGTTGGTTGGTTGGTTGGTTCTTTGATTGGTTGGTTCTTTGACTGGTTGGCTATTTAATTAAATTATCGATTGGATGGTTGGTTGAATTATTGGTTGAATTACTGTTAATTATAGGTTGAATTATTTAGTTGTTGGTTCTTTTATTGATTGGTTGGTAGGTTGATTGATTGATAGCTTGATTGAATTATGGAATTATTGATTGATTGTTGATTGATTGATTGGTTGAAATATTGATTGGTTGGTAAGCTGGTAAATTAAATTATTGATTGGTTGGTGGGTTGGTTGATTGATTAATAGATTGATTGAATTTTGGAATTATTGATTGTTTGATTGATTGATTGATTGATTGATTGATTGATTGATTGATTGATTGATTGATTGGTTAAAATATTGATTGGTTGGTAAGCTGGTAAATTAAATTATTGATTGGTTGGTGGGTTGGTGGGTTGGTTGGTTGATTGATTGATAGATTGATTGAATTTTGGAATTATTGATTGATTGATTGATTGATTGATTGATTGATTGATTGATTGATTGATTGATTGATTGATTGATTGATTGATTGATTGATTGGTTGGTAAGCTGGTAAATTAAATTATTGATTGGTTGGTGGGTTGGTTGTTTGGTTGATTAAATTATTGATTAAGTTATTGACTGGTTGGCTGATCTATTGATTGGTTAATTCATTGGATGGTTGGTTGATTGGTTGGTTAATTACTGTATATTATTGATTGGATAGTTGCTTGATTGGTTATCAATATTTTTTTAATTACTGATTAAAATATTGATTGGTTGGTCGGTCGGTCGAATTGCTGATTGAGTAAATTGATTGGTTGGTTGGCTGAATGATTGATTGAATCATTTATTGATTGATCAGTGGCTTGACTAATTGAATTATTGATTGGTTGGTTGATTGATTTGTTATTTAATTGATCGATTGATTACATTTCAAAACAAAAATTCCAAAACTCCACAATGTGTGTTTTATGTAGATGTACTGTATATATATATACAGGTAACTTTAAATAGTCTACAAGGACATTATCTATTATGCACAGATTTGTTTTATAGTGTAAAACCCAGTGCTCAAAATCAAAGCTTCCATTCTGTTTAATATTTCATACCACTAGTCCCCTTGTAATCTTACCAGCTCTCTGCATTGGACCAGTCACTAATGGAGTATTTATAGCATTAGTATCAGTAGGGGTTGGCATCTCCCCATTGGGGCCTGTTTGGGAATGCCTGCGAGGGCACGTTGACTTTCCTAATATATCCCAGATCTCCGTTTCAGCTTCAGGACAGCGATGCGGCTCTCCATTCACTGTGTGTATGTGTGAGGCTGTTTATGCCTGTTTTGATGCTGTCTTTATGACCTCTTGAGCCTCATATTGATGACAGGCACCATGATGCGCAGTGTGGACTCCAGTGAGACTGAGATCGACCTGAGGGACGCAGGAGACGGAGAGGACGACGAGGGACAGCAGACGTGGAAGACACAGCTGGAAACTGTCCTGGAGGAAGAGGAAGAAGATGATATGATCTCCACGCAGAGCGACACCAAGCCTCTGATCAATGGACGTGACCCAAGACAGATAAATGAGTGTCTCAAGGTAATCTCTGCATGTCTGGCTACTGTACATCTGAACTATCTATTGAATGAACATTTTAATGGTGAACATGTTGGGGAGCTTTTGGAGCTGATAGACATGTTAATTATGACAATTCACAACAAAAATACACAATCAAGAAGATATTAGTCTTGTTTCTTGTACAATCTCTTAAAAACTTTAAATCGAGATGCATGCAAGAAAAACAATAAATAAATACAAATGTAAAATTATTGATTTTATTTTTTATTATATAAATATTTTCATTTATTTCTTTTTTGAATGAATATTGATTTAAAACTTTTTAAATATTTTTACAAGAAAACAAGACAAATATTCTGATTCTGATGTATTTTGTAGTGAATATTATGTTTTATTCCATTTTATTTACTATTATTTATTAATATTATATATATATATATATATATATATATATATATATATATATATATATATATATATATATATATATATATATATATATATATATATATAATGGTAATAATAATGGTAATAAATGGTTTATATGGTAATAAAAAGAGTGCAAAACAGTAAACCTTCTTTATCTTTAGAGGTGTCCAAAGGAGTGCCACAGGGATCAGTATTAGGGCCTATATTATTCTCTATCTACATTAATAACTTGTGCGACGACCTTCCAAATGCCTTTTATCATCTGTACGCTGATGATACAGTGATTTATTGTTGCTCTTCTTCATTTTCTCAGGCCAACCAATTTTTACAGTCTGCTTTTAATATTGTTCAGTCTCGTCTTAAGGATCATAAATTGGTTTTAAATGTAGACAAATCTAAATTAATGATTTTCACAAATCGTTCCACTCCTGTGTAGAACCAACCATTAATTACCACTGACCAAGGTCAACAAAAAAAATTTGTTTCCAGCTATTAGGTTTTCTACTCGATTAGGAGCTTTCTTTCAAAGAACATATAGCAAATTTGGGTTGAAAATTGAGAGTTAAGCTTGGATTTTACTATCGAAATGCATCCTGCTTTTCTCTTAAAGCTCGTAAACATTTGTTGTCTTGCTTGACTATGGGGATGTTTTGAAGGCTTCAACCAAATGTCTTCAGCCTTTAAACTCCGTCTATCACAGTGCTCTAAGGTTTGTTACAGGCTGTCAGACACTTATTCACCATTGTGAATTGTATGCCAAGAGTGGCCTTCTCTGTATGTAAGAAGTTACACCCACTGGATGACTCTGATCTACAAGGCTCTTCTGACTGGGACTGGTGCCTTCATATCCAAGTTCCCTTCTTTATAAGTCAAAAAGCGAGTATGCCCTTCATTCAAATGAATCTTATAATTTGACTGTTCTTGAAGTCGTGTGTTTGAATTTAGTATTCAAACTTATTTAAATTTAAATTTATTTATTGTTTGAATAATTTGAAGTCGTGTGTTGCAGACCTCTTGGCCAGGTCACCCTTGTAAATAAGATCTTGATCTCAATGGGTTTTTATCTGGTTAAATAAAGAAACATAAACCTTTGTAGCACAAATGCAATTATATATACAAATCATACAAGTTATTTCTAGTTACAAGTAAAACTCACTTTATTTTTTATATACTTTGCAGAAACTCATTCACGTTAATACAAGTATAAAAAGAAAAGTTGTTGTTTAAATATAAAATTAGGTGAAATATTTTTCATCATACATCCAACTCCTTAGCATTTAGTAGTAGGCCTAGTAGTAGTAATTTAATGCAGAGTAAGGATCCTTGTCAGTCTTTGAAGACAAGCTCAGCTGGTAGCAGGAGATGGATTAGCAGAACATGTGTGAATATCTGCTATATAATGATGTAGACAATAATAGCAACAGCTAACTTATTCCTCAATGAGCTGACCGGACACTATTAAAGACTTGCAGAGCTCTAGCATAAAGGCTAATGTAGCATTGTTTATGTTAGGCTAACCATTGCTAATTTTAGTTTTTACTTGACAAAAAAAGCTTCCTCCATACAGGAGGCAGATGCATACCAGATATTTTGTAGTATTTCAGAAGAAGTAGTGATTGTCTTTGTTGTCTTAGCGAAATGAAAATATTGTTATTGCCGTCGCTGAGGATGTAGTGCTGAAGCCCCACCTTTTACATAAAACAACCAATCATTTTAGCCCATTTGTTTTGGTACTTAAATTATGTATAACGAATGTAGCGCTTAATCAAACGTTTTACATGTGGTTATTGGTTATTATACAAAATATATGTAATAAAATAATACACATGTATCACATATACATGTAAAAATATACAATATGTTAAAATAAATGTATGTTGTTATAAGGTTAATTGACAATTTCTTTTAGGTTACTAAAAGATTATTTAAGCCAGGCCAGCTTTACTTTCTCTTTTAATGTAGCTTAAATCTGTTTAATTGCAAAGTGTAATGCTAATGTAACATACAAAACATAAATCTATGACCACTGTGGCCAGACCCATTGGTGATTAGCCTACCATTGAAAGATTAGCTTAGCTAAGTAGTTTGCTTCATTAAAAAAAAGTACCCTATGTAAAAAATAATTATGTAAAAAATGTAACAAGAGTATTCTTGTTCAATTAAACAGTGATTTAGGCTAATTCAAGTGAAGGACTGGCTTAGCATTATTGTAACTAGCACTTGTCCTTTATTATTTCTGACAAACAGAAAAAAAAAACTGTTGAAAGCCTATACAGGTTGGCTGGTTTTAGCTGGTTGACTAGCCAGGTTTTAGAGGGGTTTTGGCCATTTCCAGCCTGGTCTTAGCTGGTCATCCTGAAAAAAAAATACCATCTAAAACCAGCTTGACCATCCTGGTTTAAGCTGGACATAGCTGGTTTTGGCTGGGTTCCCACCCTGGCTAGGCTGGTCAAACTAGTTTAGCTGGTTATCTCCCAGTCTGACCAGCTTAGACCAGGCTGGAAATGGCTGGAAACCAGCCTGGAATGGCCAAAACCCCTCTAAAACCAGGCTGGTTGTCCAGCTAAAACCAGCCAACCAGATTAACCTGTTTTTTTTCAGCAGGGAAAACAGCTGATCAGATGCATTGTCAAGCTGATGCGACTTTAAAGGGATTTAATCATGTTTAGGTAAAGATAGGTGATAAAGGCTGCTGATTTCCAGTATGTTCTCTTTGCACAGGTCAGTTTTGAGGACGTGATAGCAGAGCCGGTGTCTGTGCGCAGTGGTGATCGGGTCTGGATCTGGAGTCATGCTCTTTTCGAGGTTTCCAGGGTCTGGTTTTACCGTATCATCACAGCTGTGCTGGCTGTTCCAGTGTCCCTCATCGCTGGGATTGTGTTCGCCGTCCTCAGCTTCATTCACATCTGGTAGAGCACCTCAGATTCTTAGATTTTACATTAATGCCTGATATCCATACATAGTTAATGTTTTTTGTAAATTGCACAGTATCTGGAATATGAACTGTTTACTGTAGGACAGTTATCCAGTGTGTTACTGTATTTTAAAAGTTGCATTGTGTAACTTGCTGTATATTTTACAGTAAAGATATACAATACAATTCTGTAAATGCATATACAGCAAGATGAATAGTGCTGTAATTGTAAACAGTATTTTTGCTCTAATCAATTTACAGTAAGTTACTGTAGATTCTGAAAAGTGTAGTAAAATACATTGCATTGAAGATTTATTTACTTTTACTTGTTGATCCTGCATGCATTCCCTGAGAGTCAAAGCTACAATTTTAGAAGAAAAATGCACTGAAATAATTTCAAAATGCCTTAATAATACAGCACTGAAAAAAAGAGAACAAGCACTCCAATGTTATTATATGTACTCTAGATTTGCAATTAATATTATTTTAGCCATTTGTTAGAAGAATTTCAGCATATATTTTTCATTCATTCATTTTCTTGTCGGCTTAGTCCCTTTATTAATCAGGGGTCGCCACAGGGGAATGAACCACCAACTTATCCAGCAAGTTTTTACACAGCGGATGCCCTTCCAGCTGCAACCCATTTCTGGGAATCATCCACACACACTCACATATACTCGTACACTACGGACGATTTAGCCTACCCAGTTCACCTGTACCGCATGTCTTTGGACAGTGGGGGAAATCGGAGCACCCGGAGGAAACCCACGCGAATGCAGGGAGAACATGCAAACTCCACACAGAAATGCCAACTGACCCAGCCGAGGCTCAAACCAGCGACCTTCTTGCTGTGAGGCGACAGCACTACCTACTGCGCCACTGCGTCGCCCTGCATATATTTATTTAGGCTAAATATTTGGGACTTATAAGCAATATTCTAAATCACAGGCGTCAATTCCAGTTCCTGGAGGGCCGCAGCTGTGCACAGTTTAGTTCCAACCCTCCTCCAACACACTTACCTGTAGGTTTAAAAAAGCCTGAAAAATTAAATTAGTTTGATTAGGTGTGTTTAATTAAGGTTAAAAGTAAACTGTGCAGAGCTGCGGCCCTCCAGGAACTGGAATTGACACCCGTGTTCTAAATGAATTTTCGAATTATGTTAAATTATGTAAACAATCTTTTGCTGAAATTACCTACTCATTAATTTCAAATATATATGAACTGGGTTTATTCAACCCATTTTTTTAGGAGAACTAATTAAACATTTGTTACCAGGAGTAGGTAGCCATTTTTCAGAATTATTGATTTATTTTAATCAAGAGAAAGATATCACAGGATTTCCCTTTTTTCTCCATTTCAGGTTCTTCACGCCATGCGTGCAGGTTGTCTTGATAAACACTGGCTGGTTGCAAACTTTATGGAGTAGCGTTTTAGACATAATCATCCTACCCTTCTTCCAAAGCGTAGCCAAGTGCTGCAGCGGGATTAGTGTTGTTCTCACAAGGGAATGAGAAACATTCGCTGGAATCTGTTGAATCAATTCAAATGGGAATTCACATTGGACTTTTGGGCAGATGTCTAGCCATCTGACTCCTGCTGTATGTCAAGGGGGACCATGCATGCCCAAATGCTAAGCCTGATGAATGTCAGCTCACTGCCAAAGACTCAGATAATGCGGATATTTGGAAATTTGTGATGATTTAAGTATGCATGTATTTTTAAAGGGATAGTTTACCCCCCAAAAAAATTATTCTGTCATCATTTATTTACCTTCAGGTCATTCATGTTATTTTCATTATCATCATATTTGGTCATAGAGGGTGGGGAACAACATGAGGGTGAGTGAATATTCATGTAGTTATTCGGCCTCCTCTGAATGACTTTTTTTCTTTTTCAAATATTTTCCAAATGATGATGTGCAAATGAACAGTGCAAGAATTTTTTTCACAGTATTTCCTATAATATTTTTTTTTTCTGGAGAAAGTCTTATCTGTTTTATTTCAGCTTGAATAAAAGCAGTTTTTTTTAAATAATTTTAAGCCCCCTTAAAGGGCCATGTTTACTGTCATCATGGCAAAGATAAAATAAATCAGTTATTAGAGATGTGTTATTAAAACTATTATGTTTATGAATGTGTTGAAAAAATCTTCTCTCCGTTAAACAGAAATTGGGGGGAAAAAAAACAAGTGGTCTAATAATTCAGGGGGGGCTAATAATTCTGACTTCAACTGTATAATAAACATAAAAAAGAGCAGTGATCAAACACTTACCAAATCTGTAGAGGCAGGACAATCAACACCAACTGGAGCGCCACCTTTTTTTTTTTTTTTTAAAGAAGATGAGCTGCAAATCCGGATTTCACCATTTCCAGATGCTAAAATCTCTCTGGTAAAAAAAATGTTCTTTATAAACATATGTTTGCTGTGATCTAATCACGGGGAAATGGAAACAAAATCTTCGTTGCGGCACATTTATAAACGCAACACTGACGACCCATGTCTCCGAACAACTTTTCCTGGAGTTGCATCTCATTCAAAACGCTAATTGGTTCGAATCAAGTCTTCTGATGAATTAATGCTGAAAACCCAATGACCTCACCTTGCAGCGACTGGTATAGACAGCCAATCTCCGCTCTGGAATTTACACAATGTCCTGTTTGCTGTGATGTAGCTACAAAAATTAAACCGGAAGAACGAATTTGCACTAAACAACTTAAAAACAACCATTTTTCACTTGTTAGCTAAATATGTGTCCTAATAGTGTTTTTGGCAACGTGGGACACATATATGACAGTCAACAGCTAAAAAAAAACGTGTTTTGGTGTTTCGTGACCCTTCAAGCAATATGTTTTATTAATTGTCTACAGAACAAACTCATTTGTTTAGAAATGTGTTGAAAAAAAATAAACTGAAATTGTTGAAAAAATATACAGGGTAGGCTAATAATTCTGACTTTAACGGTATATTCATTCTTTCTTCATGAACATTTCCTTGTGTTTTGTACAGACGTCATCGGTGTTGCTTTTTGTTTGTAATTTTTTAATTTACCACCAAAAATGAGCTTTAAAACGTGTTTGCAGCTGGTGCGGGCCATCCCAGCCTTTTGGCTAATGATTATGGTAAACCATACTTCTATTGACATCTATCGTGTGTCCTGAGGACCTGTTTTGCATCACACTGAGGACACATTGTGTTCTCTTTTGAAGTATTCTTCAAGCATAATGCCTTTTATTTGAAAAATAACCAATTGTTTCCAGGTATCCAATTAAATGCCTCGCTCTTCATATGCAAATGAGGCCACCAAAATAAATAGCAAATAGAGATTTTGTTGTATAACACCCTCTCAATCTGCCATCGTCATTAATTTTAATTAGATTATGTTGAATCTAGCGCCCCCTTGTGTCAAGGAGATCGGATGTTTGTTTTTGAATTTGCTCATCCTCAGGCCTAGAGGTTATTTTTTCATCAGTTTATCAAAGTTATTAAAGAAGGTTTGTGCCTGAAAATGTGACCTGTTGTGATTCATAAAATACAAATCAATTGCTTTCAACTGAGAGTAAGAAAATACATACAAAAGTGATTAAAGTTTCTTGCAAAGCTGGTCAAATCATGAATTTAGGCTAATTTTAGTTTACTTCACTTGCAGTAGGTTTTTTTTTAACCAAAGGGTTAAAGGTTTGATATATTTCATGAATTATATTTGTATGGTTGCATAGAAATGTTTTACTGTACCAAAAGTAAGTTCCTTTAAGTATATTTTATCGGTAAAGTCTAGAACAGTCAGATACGCGGCTGGCTGGAAGTGAGATATGCACTACAATATAGCAGCATTTTTATGTCACTGTATAACAATAATTTATATTTTTACAGTACTATGATGGATGGGTTAGGGTTGGGGTGGGGGTAGGCCTTAAAAAAAAAATTACTGCTTTTACGTTACTGTGACGGTTGGGTTTAGTGTTGGGGTGGGGGTAGACGTTAATAAAATACAATAAATGGGAAATTTTATAAATAATAAAAATAATTCTCGTTAACTTTCGACTGCAACTGTATCCGATCTAGCAACAACCTATTTTATCCGCCTGCTAAATGGTGGTGGATGAAATACTGTTTCCGGGTAAAAGCCGCTACTGATTTGAATTGAGAAAATATTTGTTTATGACCACTTTTGGTCCTATCCCACATTAAAGAGAATATAAAGTATATAAAATCATGATGTACACATCAGTCTCTGGATTTTCTGCATCACAGACACCAATATTTTAACGATTTATAAAAAAAAAATGAATCACTTCCTGGCTATGTGATATAAGGCATGTTTATATATATATATATATATATATATATATATATATATATATATATATATATATATATATATATATATATATAAACATACATATATATATATATATATATATATATATATATATATATTTTTTTTTTTTTTTTTTTTTTGATCGTGATTTTCGAAGTAATTTTTATAAACAAATTTCAGGAGGAGCACGATCAATCTTTGATGAGGCTAATTCATCACAGACAATCATTCTATTATCGAAGCAGATCAAGACCAAACCCCTATAAATAGTCAAACACGTCATACCTCTGGGTTCTCTTGACTTCAGCATCCCTCCACCACCCCAACTCCAAGGCGGATTAAAAGGCGGATTGTTTGACCAATTTATAGTCTACTTTGTTTTTGGTGCTGTTATTGTGTCTATGGTAACTCTCTGGGATTGCTGCTAAATAATCACTGCAAGAGCATATGTAATCCATCCATTACAAATATGTAGTCAATTCACAATCTATTTAATATATTTTAAAGCTTTACTTTAGGTTTTAAAAACATCTTAATGTAAAATCAATTTCACTGCTGTAGAGTTTGCTTTCACTGGAGTTTTATTTTACCGGAAGGTAGCCAGCCATGCTGTAAATTTATGTAAAGGATTTTTTTAAGATAATAGAATCATTATATTCACTAATATACAGTTATTTCAACGTTTTCTATAAGGAAACCAACCAGAAGAAATCCTTTATAATGCATATGGTGATGTAAAATACAGCAGGGAACATAAATATTGAACAAGTCATGTTTTTAACAGGGATTTATATTTCTAAACTAGTGAAATGTATTTAATACTGTATATATGTAAAAGGCTTTTTTGGTGATGATAACTTAAAGACTCCTCTCATTTGGAGAATGAAGTCACATGCATTGCTGAGGTGTGAATTTTTCACAGACTTCCACAGTGTAAAAATCTTGATGGTTCTGTGGGTCTCGTCTATTAAATCTAATCTTTAATTTGTATTTTCTGCTAGATTCAAGTCAGGTGATTGGTTAGCCAATTCTACAGCTTGATTTTCTTTCTCTGAAAACATTTGAAAGTTTCCTTGGCTGCGTTTTAGATTGTGTTGCTGAAATGTCCACCCTAGTTTTATCTTGATGATGTTGAACTGAAGCAGCTAATATTAAATTGCAATGATGAAGGGCAGAGGGTTACTGAAGAACTAATGAGAGATTTCTGTTGCTGTCTGGGCTTTCACTGCCTTTTTACACCTTTCTTTCTTCATGTGTTCAATACTTTTTTCCTGTGTCATTTTATTTTACTACACATAACTTCATTTGTAAACAAATTAGATTTGTTTTCTTTGCATATATGTATTTCTTTGGTTGTTACCAACATCTATGGAAATTTTTAAGTAAACGACACCTTTAGAAATATGTTTTCTGAGAAAAATGGTGTATGTCTTATAAAAATGTGCGGTTGCATATTTTGGGTTTTGACATAATTGTGCTAGTTTTGATTGGCCACTAGGCTAGTTTTGGAGTGTTTTTGACAAGCCATTGGGCTAGTTTTGTTGCAAAAATCTGCCAATCCACATCATTTCACTTCACAAGACCTCAATGCATCATCAAGAGCCATGGGTATTAATTTTGTTCTGCCTCTCTGTTTTAATTTAATGAATCACCAAAGACCAAATTTTCTGAAAAAGTCGTCTTGGATGGCCTGAGAGTGTGTGTGTGTGTGTGAGTGTGTGTGTAATTCCTGGGCGAGCTGTCTCTTTAAATCCAACAACTCTAGCAGTGCTCAAATGCATCATGGATCTATAAATAATGCCAAATGGGTCTGTCTGTTACTTGGCAAAGAGAAACACAAACATGGCCAGACACACCCGAAGAGAACTTGTAAATGCTAAAAACGGTCTTACATATGAGCATGACGTTTCACTGGATATCTTAAATGAGAACGTTAACAATGACTGTAAAAAGCAACTTGACATCCACGTACAGAACGTCAACCTTTATTTGATAACAGGAAGACATCAATAGAAAAGACAATAAGGTTTTCCTTAAAGGAGATGTTTAAGTACAAATGGTTTGGTGGACCAACTAAAAGCGCGAGTGCATAGAAAACTGTAACATTTCACAGTCAGATCCGACACACGTAAAAACATCCCATAGTAGAAAACTGACCTGTAATTCACATTATTTTTTGTGATCAACTGTTAATATGGGTCAGCTCATAATTAAATAAAAAGAAATGGAGTGGAGTGAAATGCCTATACAAATTGCGAATACATAAGAACGAAAGGTCTTCTCATAAATACAGCAAACATATGCTTTTCAGCCTCATGAGATGGTTTTAAAAAAACTTCGGTCCCACTTTATATTAAGTGTCCCTAACTACTATGTACTTACATCAAAAAAATAAATACAATGTACTTACTGTGTTTATAATGTATTTGAGAACACTTGTGGTGCTTTTGAGTTGGAATAGAGGTTAGGTTATGGACAGGTTTGGTGGCATGGGTAATTTTAAGGGTGGGTTAAGGTGTAAGGGATGGTCAACAGTGTATTTACAAATGTAATTACAAAAGGTAGTTACAGATGTAATTGCATACATGTATTTAATCAAGCATAAATACAAAGTAAATACATGTATTTACACAATAAGTACATTGTAACAAACTATTAGTTCCTATGTAAGTACATATTAGTTAAGGCCACTTAATATAAAGTGGGACCAAAACTCCATCTTATTATTCTAGCAAACTAAAACAACTGTTTATCTATACAAGAACAGAAATCAAGAATATTAGAAGCAGGGAAAGTCATGTGTTGAAATTTCCTGCGTTTAAAACGAGTATAAAGGACAGACTGTACAACAGAAAGGGGTAGTTTATGCCACCTGAATCATCTGGCCGACTCTGTCTTCTTCACCTTGATCCTGCTCAGCTTTCTGAGGAAAGAGGAAGATAAATAAAGATTCCATCAAAGCGGTGTGCTTAAAGACTGGTGTGGAGAGAACTCTTACCTGTTTGAACCATGAGATTATTCTGCTAGCGATCACTATGTCTGATTGTCACTAACTGGCCACCTTATTAGGTACACGTTCAATTGATTGTTAATGCATGTGTCTAATCAGCCAATCATAATGCAGCAGTACAATACTTTGGACATGTAGTGAGGGTGATCTGCTGAAGGTTAAGCAAAACATCAAAATGGGCAAAAAGTGGGAAGAGATAACTTGCAAAAAGACAAAAAAAAGTTGTGATTGGCACCTTCTGAAGATGCTTTGTTGATGTCAGTTGTCAGAAAAGAATGGACTGGGTTGAGTTAATATAAAGGCAACCGTAGTTCAAGTAACCACTTACAATTGAACCCTGCAGAATTGCATCTCAACACACAACACAGCAAACCTTGAAGCAGATGAGCTACAGCAACAGAATCCACCAAGCAATTTTGAGTCTAAAAGACATCTAATAGATATCTAACAATAGTTTAAACCTAGACCAGGCATCCAATGGACAGATTAGACAGTGTAGTCACAAGTGTAGTCATTCATTCCTGTGTATTTAAAGACTTATCTAGTTATGGACTATTGCTAGACATCTATTAGATCAGTGGTTCCCAAACTTTTCACCCCGCGACCCCTAAAATAACAATGCCAGTGACTTGCGACCCCCAAATTCCACTTAGGTGGTTATAAATATGCAAACATTGTACATACAACAATAGGCCTATATAAACACGAGCATATTGACAACACAAAAAGTGCAACAGTCTAACAACCTTATAATTTTTATAGTCATTTATTAATTTGTTTAAATTAATATTAACTTCAACTAAAGAGACTGGTGGACACAATGTTTTCAGCCCAAGTCTACTCTTGGTTTAATTTCGGAGAAAGTCTAAACTGGTGTTATAAAATCAATCTGCTTCAGCTAACGTTTAAAATATTGTAACTTTAATAGTTTAATAACATTTATTTTACTTTTGGAAATCACCAAGCGCCCCCACCCCCCCAGGAGGTCCCGACCCCCACTTTGGAAACCACTGCATTAGCCTTGTTTTAACCAATAGGACTGTTTAGGCATTTATGTTTAGTTTTTCTCCTGTCTGACTATGAACGGCGAGAATACGAAGCATGTCAAAGACGGTGGAGTTTCATGACACACCCTCCAAAAGCATAGTCATCATGGACCAATGGTAGCTAAAAGGTGTTTAGGAATAAAACAAATTCCCCCAAAAAGTTGCCGAAACAAACTCAAAAAGTACTACTTTGTGGCCAGATTAGCTTCGAAGTGACGTAACTTCAGTTCTTTTTTCGATTTCGTTTGAAGTATACCAGGGCCTTTAGACTTCTTTTAAACATACAAGCTAGAAAAAACAGCACACCGCTGATGCTCCTTGCCACTAAAAACAGAAAATCCAAGTGACACAGACTCACCAAAATTGGTCATAGGAAAACAGGAAAAACGTTTTCTCGAATTCTCCAGGGATGTTTAGATGGTTGGGTCAGAATTTGGTGTAAACGACATTAAAATAAAAGTATGGATCCATCCTACCTTACATCAACAGATCAAGATTCTGGTGGTATAATGATCAGATGAAGTTAGCCATACTTTAGCATCCTTTAAGGCAGCATATTCAAAAGTTATTATCACAAGAATAGTATTTGCAATATGCGCTGCATGCATAGGTTATTTATCCGGTTCAGATGGGATTTTTTTTCTATCTTTATCAACAGCTCACTATTAGGTGAACCTAGAATGGAAAATATATACTAATGCCAGGAGACAAGACGAAAATGACAACAGTCAATAAGAATCAAAATTTCTACCGAGGTTTTGAGTCATATGTGATGTTTTATAGTATAAATGTTTGTTTTATTATTTATTTAGCGAAGAAAAAAAATCTTTTAACTGTTTATTTTAGAATGATCATTACATAAATAGACAAAATATTTGTTTTTTAGTTACATCATAGGGAATATTGTTAACACAACACATTTCCTGAGTATCGTGCGGCCCTACACCACAGCCCTATTGCTGTAGACTATGTCCAACTCTTCATGAGCACAGAAAACCATCTTGTGATACTACATCCTGCAGGAAAACGCATCAAGTCACAAAGCTTAAATCATCTCTAATGGCCTTCACAGTGACCAGATCTCAATCCAACAGAGCACATTTGGGATAAGGAGCGGGATATTCAGATCATGGATGTGCAGCCAAAATAATTGTGCAATGCTATTATGTTTACAAGGAGGAAAATCTCTAAGGAATATTCCTAAGACCTTGATGAATTTTCATGGAAAATGGAGGCAGATCTTAAAGTCAAAGTGGATTCAACATGTACCTAATAAAGTGGCCAGCAAGTATATACAAAATACTAGTAGTCAATTATATGAGATTTATTCACCAGTTAAAGGCATAGTTCACCCAAAAATGAAAATTCTGTCAACATTTACTTGTTAACATCCACTTGTTCCAAATAAGTTTGACTTTCTTTCTTCTGTTGAACAAAAAACACAAAAACAAACTTTTTTGAAGAAAGTACTGTAACCATTGACTTGCATAGTATTTGTTTTCTTACTATGGTACTTTTCCTACTTTGGATAGTACAATAGTTTTCTTCAAAATATCTTATTTTGTGTTCAACAGAAGAAAGAAACTCATTGAGGAGTTTAACTACTTAAGTAAACAGTGAGTAAATTTTTTTGGGGGTGAATTATCACTATGTCAAAATGTCTATTAAAGTACGCAACCCTCAATCAGCATTTATAAAAACTGTAAGGCATAACTAACCAAATACAAATCAAGAACAAAGGTTTATTTGCATAAAAAGAGCATGTATTTAAATCAAGTGACAAACAGAAATGCAATGTAAATGCAACAAGAGCCCACATACAGCCTGCTGTAAGAACACAAAACGGCAGAAAGCAACAACAAAGCCAAAGACAGAAGAGCGTTGAAGGGCACAAGCCAAGCCATACATCACAAATGAAAACAGATCACTTTGAATGACTACTCGAGATGGTAAAAAGGAACAAATAAACACGGTGTAATACATCTCAGCATCCAGTGAGTATCACAAGCGGTTTGGGTAGAGGTTTACACAGCATGGTGAAACAAACAGCAGAAAATGCAGACAGCACGAAAGACGTCAAAGTTAAAGATTTTCTTTTAAAATAGCAGTCAGACATTTAAAACAAGACCGCCTATGTATACATCTGAAGCTGCTCAAAAATATATGCAGTTAAATTGTGAAAGGCGGCAGAGCATTTACGAACATGGGGACTAAACTGTACACTGTATTTAGTTTATGCTATATAACAGAACATATATACTAAGTTCTTAGTATGCATGTTCAGTTTAATTGGTTGGAAATTGTCAATGAACTCACAGACAGACACAGGTCGGACATGAGTATGTCACAGACGCATGAGGTAGCTTGGGCACAGGGCCGCAGCATATGGATGATCTACATTAAATTAGATGTATTATATAGTGAGTTGAGTCTCTTGGGTGGGACATGGGCTGGGATTGGCTAGTTTACCCCAGAGGTGGGGCAGAGGTGGCTGGCCAATGAGAGCTGAGCTCAAGCCCCTCGCTCACCTTTATGGCCTGCAGGGCCATTTCTTCCTTTTCCTTCGGAGAGAAGAAGCGTCCACCGTCTCCACGCTTCCTGGCCATAGCATGACGATGACGAGACTCATGCAGGTATTTCTGCAAGGGGAGGATAAAAAAATATATACAGTTAAAGTCTGAATTATTAGCCCCCCTTAATTATTATATATATTAATATATAATATTATATTTTTATATAATAATGTATATTTTTCCCCAATTTCTGTTTAATGGAAAGAAGATTTTTTTTCAACACATTTCTAAACATAATAGTTTTTATAAGTTATTTCTAATAACTGATTTATTTTATCTTTGCCATGATGACAGTAAATAATTTTTTACTAAATATTTTTCAAGATACTAGTATTCAGCTTAAAGTGTAATTTAAAGGCTTAACTAGGTTAATTAGGGAAGTTAGCATAATTAGGAAAGTCATTGTTTTGTAGACAATCGGAAAAAAAAACATTGCTCAAGAAGGCTAAAAAAACTTTTAATCTAGCCGAAATGAAACAAATAAAACTTTCTCAGAAAGAAAAAATATTATAAGACATACTAGGTAAAATTTCTTGCCCTGTTAAACATCCTTTGAGGGAAAAATTCACAAGAGGGCTAATAATTTTTTCTTTAATCATATATATTGAGTGGCTAGGCACAGTGCTGGGTTAATTGCATAAATAATAAATATTATCAATATTTGTAATTATTTGATTCATATTTTGAGTGTGTGGCTATTGTATTGGGTTATTTTCATCCATCAATAATACACATTATTAATATTTTATTATTTATTAAGCTATTAAATATTTGACCTTTTTTCAATGTTTGAAGTATTTTTAAAACCATTGAATTAATATTAAAGTATAGACATTAATCTGAGCTACCTGATGGTTTTTAATAAATGCAAAAAAATATATAATGTATTAATGTTAAACTTGAAGTTGAAGTATATTAATACTGAAATTAACTGCAGTTGTTTAATATCATTAAAAGATTGTTTAGAATGAAACCAAACCTGAATTTTCAAGAAGAATATCAATACAAGCTACAGCGTAATAATGAGTTTTATTAATTTTGTAAGCTATAACAGGGCAAATTATATTATTATTACATCACATAGTACTTTCTATCCTTTAAAGCAGGGGTGTCAAATTCAGTTTCTGGAGGCCGCAGCTCTGTACAGTTTAGTTCCAACTCTGCATCAACACACTTAAGCTGTGGGCTTTCTGGACTTTTCTACCTCTAGACTTCCATTCATACGCATGTGAAAGCATCAGACAAAAAACGCAAGCTCGTGCTACAAGTTTCGCAGTTCGATACGTTGCAAAATTCAAGCTTGGTGAACTCTGATCTGCGAAGTCGCATCATTTGACTGCGTGACACCAATCGAGGATTAAAACATGATCTCTCTGTACAGAAATTTAAAATATGGACCAATCGCTTGCTTATAAAAAGTCTAATCATCTTATTTAATCCCGCCCCTTTTCGCAGCGCCGTACAACAGAATTTCACATGCACAACTGTGGTTTGACAGCAGCATAACCTGAACGTTTCAAACAAGCCTGAAGCATTTATTTAGTTAGATCAGGTGTGTTTAATTAGGCTTGAAGCTAAACTGCACAGAGCTGAGGCACTCCAGGAACTGAGTTTGACACCAGTGCTTTAAAAGAATTTTAAAAACGGCAAATGTTATTTTTAAAAAGATGCGACTGGCCAAAATGTGACAATAACAGTATATTTAATGAAAATAAAAATTATATATTATATTCTGTGATAAATTACAAATATTGCTGATATTTTAACGCAGTCAAATGTGAATTAACTATAAATTAACAATATATATTTAATAAAGCGAGCAAAAATAATACTTAAGTGACTGAAATGTTATTGTTAGTGCAGTAAAAAAAAAAAAAAAAAAATCACACATACTCTTCTCTCTTTGGGTATTTTGCCTTCAGCCTCCAGTTTGGCGCGAGCTTGTCTCCTCTTGAGTATCCGGTGATACTGTTTTGCATTAACATACAAAGGTTCCTCCTCCAACATCTCTGCTCCAGGAAGAGGAATGCGCTGCATGGTGGGAACTGAATTGCTACCGCCTGGCACCATCTGATTCAATTACAAACACGCACACATACTAAGGTTAAAAAAGCACATGTTTATGGCCAGAAGTCATGTTGGATGGAAAAAAATGACCACATGAGCTCACCATGACCATTCCTCCAGCATTGACCATGTTTCCAGCCATGGGGAGAGTGACTGTAACTGTGCCCTGACCGGTGTTGGTGGTGTTTGTGTTGGATCCAGCTGAGACTAACTGAGCTCCTGCTAAAGATGCAGCAGGAATGGTGATCATTCCTGGATGGGGAAAAAACAACAACCACAAAATTAATCAGCAATATATTCAATTCAATCCAATTCAATTCAGCTTTATTTGTATAGCGCTTTTACAATGTAGATTGTGTCAAAGCAGCTTCACATAAATGGTCATAGTAACTGGATCAGGGTAGTTCAGTTTTTAGTGTTTAAGTTCAGCTCAGTTTAGCTCAGTTCAGTGTGGTTTGAAGTCATTACTGAGAGTCCAAACACTGAAGAGCAAATCCATCGATGAGTAGCTTTTCAGATCCTGAACCATGCAAGCCAGTGGCGACAGCCGAGAGGGAAAAAAACTTCACCAATAAGAGAGTGAAGAAAAAAAACCTTGAGAGAACCAGACTATAATTTTGAAATATACCCCAAAATGAAAATGAACTCCCCCTCAAGTGGTTCCAAACCTTTCAGAGTTTCTTTCTTACGTTGAACACAAAGATTTTATTTATTTTCGAAATATATAAGAAAACTGTAACCATTGACTTCCATAGTATTTGTTTTTCCTACTATGGATGTCTTAAGCCCCTTGCACACATACAGACCGGCAATTTTCCAGAAAGGTCTGTATGTGCGTGTTATGTATTTGTGTCATTTGTGCTTTGTTTTTGTTTTTTCCCCCCTCCCTTGCTCTGTTCTCCCGTATCTGCTTTCATTTTTCTCAGGTTCCGTTCATTGGTCAATTCAGTGGTCAATTATTTCCTCCCCAGTTACGTCACTCTTATGTCACATCCAATAAGCAAAGACCACCTGTCATAAAAGCGCGTCCCAGACCCTTCACCAGCCCCTTCCCTTCTTTTTCCACTTGTTTCTGTGTTTGTTTGATGTGTTGCGTTTAGAAAGAAAAACCTTGTCTGACTATTTTTGTAGCCCGATTCAGTGTGTGCATGTTATCCGTCCGTTATTCATATCTTACACTATCTTCTCATTTATGTTGTTTACAAGGATTGGACGAAGCGGACAGGTAAGAAGGTCATGTGACATACATCTTGCAACACGTAGGACTACTCTTGTGTTTAGTACATCAGGTTAGGGGCGAACGCCACCCCTTGAGCTTTTTGGATAGATAGAGTAGATAGAAGGACTCGGAAGACTCTTCTCAAAATTAAAAAAATATATATATATATTTAAATACCAGTAAAGTCGTTCCGGTAATTTTTCTGGACATTTACTGGTATCACTGTGTGAAAGGGGCTAATTGTTACAGGTTTTCAATGTTTTTAAAAAGAACTTATTTTGCGTGAAAAATATTAACTCAAATAGTTTTGTGGCAATGAGGATTGAGTAAATGGCAGAATTTTCAGTTTGGGATGAACTATCTCTCAAACTTTTATCATCACAGAAAGCACATACTGTAGTTACTTTTAAAGATGGTAATTATATGTTGCATATGCGTGGTTTCACCTATGATTATGATCATCTAAATACATGGTATTATAATTTGGATGGATGACATATGGATGTTAATGGGAATAAAATCTAAATTTGAATATTTAAATACAATTCTTTTGAATATTTAAATTCAATGATGGATGCTACTGTTTCACTGAAAATAATTTTATATAAGCACTATGTCCTTAAAGTCATGGAACAAAAAAAGTGTCATGATTTAATGTCATCTGTTAGAACATGAAAGAGTTAAGAAATTAATTCCTCTGTTAAGGTAATTTGTTAAAGAAAAGGGTTTGCCAAAAGATTAAGTTTACTCAATACAAGTTTTATAAATGTTTAACATTATTAATGTTGTACCTCAGATTTGAAAAATGTTCATCTGGTTTACATGTCGTTTTAATGAACATAACAATGAACAGACTGCTTTCTAAAACATTCATTCAGCAGCAAAAATCCCCTTTAA
Organism: Danio rerio; assembly: GCF_052040795.2. NCBI lineage: Eukaryota > Metazoa > Chordata > Actinopteri > Cypriniformes > Danionidae > Danio > Danio rerio. The sequence goes on from NC_141031.1 coordinate 39,168,211, forward strand.
ACTTAAAAGAAATAGAAATGTAAAATTTAGCTAGATATTTATCAGTATCGACTGATATAAACACATTTTATCGTTGTTAATTTAGTTTTTCTGTGTTTACCCTGCTGTAGGATGGTCCCGTCTGCATTTACAGGCTGGTATACGATGGTCTGTCCTTCAGCGGTTTGAGCCACTTGCTGACCTTGTACTGTAATCTGCTGTTGACCCTAAAAAAATCAGAAAGCACCAGTATTTATTATGCACTTTATTGATAATGGGTATTTAAATAGATTGTTGTGCTTTCATATTTATGATAAAATTAAAAATCTGCATAAGTACAATACCTGGTTTTGTCCTGCAGTGACTGCGGTCTGTGGCTGTTGAATGATGATCTGTTGAGTTTGACCCTGCTGACCCTGTAGCTGTAAAGTCTGTCCACCAGGAAGCTGAATCTGACCAGGCTGGACCAACTGAATCTGTGTAACATAGAGGTTTTTCATTATAACTTCATCCCCAGTATCATTCATTCATTCATTTTTCTTTAGCTTGGTCCACAGCAGAATGAACCGCCAACTATTCCAGCATATCTTTTATGCAGTGGGTGCCTTTCCAGCCGCAACCCATACTGGGAAACAGCCATACACACTCATTCATGCAAACAACGGCCAATTTAATGAATCCAATTCACTTATACCTCATCTTTGGACTGTGGGGGAAATCGGAGCACCTGGAGGAAACCCAAGCAAACAGAGGGAGAACATGCAAACTCCACACAGAAATGCCAACTGGCCCAGGGAGGACTCAGCCATTGACCTTCTTGCTGTGAGGTGTGCTAACCGCTAAGCCACCGTGCCACCTATCCCCAGTATCTTGCTGGAGTTTTATACTGAGGGGTTATCAACTTTTGTGACTCCATGCTCACAATGACTGACTGGCAAGTTGTTTGTTAGGGCCTGTTTAAACCTAGTACACTTATGATCAGTTTGATTTAAAAAAAAATGTAAAAAACGAGTTCTGCTTATAATCAGTTTGACAAATCTTTATAGGTGTAAGCAAGGACTGATTTTCTATTTAAGAAGAAAAAGATGAGACAAACATGGACAAATATTTTGCTAGTTAACATGACTTCTCAGAGTTCTACAGAGTATTTAAGATCACATTTTAAAAACAAAGCTTTTTTGTATGACCAGATTTTCCAAAAATGTGAGAATACTTCATTGGCAAAAAAAAATCATGAGAAATTTCTAGATGTTTAAGTTTTCCCAATAAGAAACACGGATGTGCAACATCACTTAAAGGAACAGTTCACTTAAAAATTACAATTTCTTCAGCATTTACTCAACCGGTTCCAAACATTCTGTTAAATACTAATTAAGATATGTTGGCAAACAACAGTTGTTTACATCAATTGTAAGAATAAAAAATACTATTAAAGTAAATGGCAGTTTTTTTTCAAACATTCTTCAAAATATCTTTTGTTTTCAACAGAAGAATAAATCTCAAACCGGTTTGGATCAAGGGGAAAGTTGCTTTTAAAAGTGTTATGTTACTTTAAGTTACAGTTTCTTACCTGGCTTGATCTTATTCAGAACTTGTTTTTTTTATTCATTTCTTTTTTTAATAGAGGAGCTCTGCAATTAACAACACACTATATAAATCTACATTTACCTTTAAAAAAACACATTAAAAAAATAGGATAATGTTATCTGAGAACTACCTGACCCCAGAGCTATACATGCCATATATACAGATTAATGAAAATGTAATGCAATGTGTTTTCTACTTTTGTACTATTTGTCTTAAGTAAAATCACTGCCCATTGAGACAATGCCATTTTCTTTTTCTTTAATGTTTCAAAATAATAAAGACATTCCCTTATTGATCCAACGTGATTCATCGTGATTACTTTCATTTTAATTCAGCAATTTATTTTTTTAAAAACTCAATACATAAACTAAAAAGTAACCCATGTTACATTTTCAAAAAAAAAACTCAAATTTTACTTATTTTTTAAAAGTAATGCTTTATTGGTTGCGTTATTTATAACTTGCGTTATTTGTAATGTATTACCCCCAACACTGCCTTGAAGTATTAAAGTGCAGAAGTAAAAAAAAAAGTAAATACTGCATTTTTATCAAGTAACTGAATTTGAAATTAGCTTCACTCACCTGCTGCAGCCCCTGTGTACCAGATACCGGTACTTGCATAATGGTTTGACCTTGTCCTCCTGTCATGGCCTGAACCATTATGGGCTGCCCAGAGGAAGTGATGAGCTGACCGCCGCTGACTTGAACCATAAGAGGCTGCCCTTGGACCTTTAAAGAAAATACATGAAAAAAAAATGTCAGTACTAAAACACAATTTACTTCTTAGATTTCTCAGGCTTCCATTACTTATGTTATAATGAGAATAATAGTAACTTTTAAATGCTAATTTCATGATGACATTATGATAGACACTGAGATGATGCAAAACGTAGATGCATGCGAGAAAATGCAGTGCATGTGAAATGCAAGAAGTTGGTGGCACTGGACTTGCTGGGGGTTTGATAATGCAATTTGCACAAAAAAAAAACATGCTTTAAAGTCATTCTTGTGGGAATTATTTGGATATTTTTTGAAAATCATAGCAAATGATATTCATAATACTGTAATAGTACTGAGAAAGATAAAAAAAAATAATAATACAAATAAGGATAGCAATGCATGAGATACAAGGTTAGCAGTTGCCTTGAGCGGCTGATCCACATCTGATATCTCAAGTGCCCCTATTATGCTATTATTAAAAGGTCGTAATTTTGAATTAAAGTTCTTATATGAAGTTCTTATACACTCAACATTTTAATTTTCTCATTATGCACTGCACTGCAGCATTCCCTCTTTTCACAAGTGTCTGAAACTGTGGGTTCAATGTTATGGTCTCACTTGTAGTAGTGAGAGTCTACGTTGCTCTGATTGGTCAGGTGGCTCAGTCTGTTCTGACTGGTTAACTGCTTACAGTGGATGTTGAAAACTAAACCTCTATTTCTGAAAGCCCTTGTAAACACTGTGATACACTTATGATGAGTAGGGATGCACCAAGGTTTCACATTTTTAGTTTTAGGACAAAAAAAACTGCCAAAAATATGGAGAGGGGTCAGGATACAGACCTGGGGCCTCATGTATCAACGCTGCGTACGCACAAAAACTTTGCGTACGCCAGGTTTCACGCTCAGAATCGCTCACGTTTGGATTTACTAACAATGAACTGAACGTGGGAATGTGCGCAGCTCCACGGCAGCTTTCTGGCAGGCGTACGCACATTTTTGTGCGTGTCTGTTTTATTTCCATTGGCGACTACTAGAGGCAGTTGTGTTAAATTCCTCTCTACAAAGTGTCTGAGCCTTGCAATGGCAGCTGTATGAGACGGGTTCAGCAGGTATATAAGGTTTCCATACCATACATTTGACCAGCTAAACATTAAAGCACAATTTGAAGCAGTCACCTGTTTTCCCAATGTAATCTGAGCAATCTACTGCACGCACATTGCTATAAAGACACTACCTGAAGATGAACTTGCATGCGTGAATCAGAAACATTTCCATTCAATAAATTTGCAAATAAAATATGATGCACAAACTTATTGATGATTCCTACTTGTCTTTCTCGTGATAAATAGTGGGCAAAATCTGATATGTAGCGGGGGAAAAAACAAGAAAGAGTTCATCAGACGGTGGATTCGAACCGAGTTCATGCTCGAACGTGTCAATACATGATAACATGCGTCTTACAAGCTGCGCCACTGAGACTATTAAGGGTGCTGCAACAGTTTACAGATATAAACCACACTATTTCTGTTTTAAATGCACTCAGTGCGATGTTCAGACCCAACTGTGTTAACCGTATCAGCTAAACTCTCCCACTCTATTTTTTTCTTTTGTTGTTAATTCCGGAGAACAAACTTGCAAATAACACCGCTTTTCTCCGGTCTACCTCCGAAAGCAGCTCCTCCAATTCACATTCTGTTCAAAGTTTCTCTTTTTGCTTGCTTTTGCCATTGCTTTTTCGTTGGGTTTTGCCATTAGCATAGTCATTAGCATATTCATACGTGGGAGGAGGCAGGGAGGGGTTTTGTGCTCGTGCATGTTGCGCTCAGTTTCACGTTCATTCAGATGTACAAAAGAATATGCGTGAGATTCGGCGTACGCAGTGTTTCATACATCTGAATTTTTTTCTGCGTACGCACATTTACAGCTTTGTGCGTACGCAATGTTTTAGTAAGATTTCCACGCAAGTCTTCGTACATGAGGCCCCAGGTGCAGTGCAATTTGAGCTGCATCCAATGCTTTTTAATGAGCTCAACTAACCCCACCCCTAACCCTACCAGTCACAGTGACGTCACTCACTCCACTGAGTGCATTGTGGGTGAAATTGCATCGCTGAGTGATGCAATCTCAACTTGCATCATAGAGGCTGCATCCAGATACTATTTGAAAATATGAGCTGAAAAAAGGCTATGCTGTGGCGTCTAGCCATTGTCACTGCTCGTTCTAAATAAGCCTTCACACTTGAAACAGAAAGTGCTGTGCTTTTAAACCAATTTAAATAAATGACTTTTACCGTGCTCATTTTAATGGCTTGTGTTTTCAAAATCTGTATAATTTAATCTTATATTGAAAATACTTTCAACTTATAAGTTGCTCATAAGAAAGAATACGAGGTTAATTTTAAAAATCTGATAAAATTATGTTATAATATTTAATAAAATAATAAATAGTAATAATTTCGAAGCATTTTCTGTTTTGGTTTTCAACAAAGTGTATATAGAATTTTTGGTTTTGGTGCATCCCTGACGATATTAGAATTAGCAAATCGGTTTGTTCTAGATTTTGATTCTTTTGGAAGTGCATGCACAAGTATATTCACTTTCGCAGTGCACACAACATCATCTTCTTGACATGCCGGCAACACAAACTAAAGTCCTCCAAACCAGCTACAACTACAATGTTTGAGGGCCAAAGTAGACATGAGGGACAAAGTAAACTGCAGTAAGTCAATGAAGACCATAGATTGGCATTTTGCTAATTTGCTACAAACTTACTGTATTGACCTTACTCTGAAACATACAAGCGGGCAGACCAATTAGAATCTTTTTGGCTGGAGACTTCCAGTCTCATTCACTTCCATTGAATTTTAGACGTTAAAACAGCACATTACACCGCTTGATATTTTTATATTATATATTTTACTTTTATGTATAGTTATGAACACACTTGTTTGTAGAGCAACTAGTTAGTTAACAACTAGACAGTAATTTCTCCCATAGGCAAGTAAATCTGAATTTCTAAAACAATCGTTAAAACAAGCTCACTTCGCATTGCAGAAAAAGATCAATTTGTAGGTTTGTGCAGCATTGAAGTCTGCAGTTACTAAAGGCTTATTTCACTGCATTTTAGAAATAAATCATCCACTTTAAACTTTGCAGACTTTTAACATTCACTTCAAATAAATAAATAACCAAAAAAGCATAATGAGGCACTTTAACATTGCATTTCTCATTCTTTCCACAATGCAATCCATGCAAACCGGTCTCAGATCAAAAGCAATAAAGTGTTGATGCATGCATGGACATTTGTAGACAGCAGAGGGCCTTGGAGAGCCAACCACTACCTGAAGAACCTGCTGGGCTGCAGTCTGGCCTACCTGAGGCTCAGTCTGCAACTGCACCGCAGTCACTGTGCCCTGGCCAGAGATAAGGGACCATATTACCATACTACACTTGACTATCACAATTCACAATAGTGACAAAATAGTTTTTTAGAATCTTGTTCAAAAACAGATTTATAAGTGAACAAAACAATACACCGTTTTTCTAACATCAGCAAAGGTTGGCATTGTTTGATGAAGAAATTAAATAAATAGCTATATTAGTACTATTTTTAATGGCAAAACAGAAAAAAGACAATATTGTGTCTAAAATTCAATATGATCCTGTTTGTTTAACTGTTGTAAAAACAATTAATCATGCTTATGCACAAATTTTTGGTATTTTGATTACATAAAATGACACTCTTGCTTGAATGATCCTGCCTAATTATTTAATATCTTACTATTTTTTTTTTACTTTTGGACTCTCATGATTAGTTTTTTTTAAATCTTGTTCAAAAACAGATTTAAAGGGCCATGAAACCCCCTCGTTTCAGCAGGGTGTTTTCACACCTCTTCTTTGGAAAAAGTCAGAAAAGTGGGCGTGTCCAGCTCTGTTTAGGGGGGAGTGTCGGAGGAACTAAAGTGGGAGGGTGTGGGAGTGTCGATTTGGGCACGCGCGAGTTTCAGAGTCAAAATACACACACACACACACATACATACAGGAGAATGTGATGGTGTTTAACCTACATGGACATCTGTAGTCGAATTATTAGCCAAATTATTAAATGGTGGACTTTAACTGCAGTTTGGCTCTTTCATTCAGGGAATTCATTCATGCCCCTCGCGACACACGAGATATTTGATTCGAGGAGCTGCTCTAAGCGTGTATTTTTCATGCAATGTTTTATACCGCACTGCGAATGAGAGAAAAAAAAACTCAGCATTTCCCGGAAACTTAGATGCACACGACAGGTAGCGTCAGAAAGCCGCGCGTGTTATTCCGGTCACTAAATGCGGTAAAAACCCTACACGAGGTTAAAGTTTGGTTGTGGTGCTAACGTGTTTACACTCTGTGTAATAGTTTGTTAGATACGAACAAACTGAATAAACAAAGAGCACTGGTCGCTCACTTACCAAATCTGTAGAGACAGGACAATCACCAGCAACTAGAGCCGCGTCTTTATGAAGAGAATACTACAAACGATTCCAGATCCCAGCGTTTGCAGATGAGAACAGCTCTCAGGTAAACAATAATCCTTCTTAGACACGTAAGTTATTGTTGTCGCGCGTTGCGTACACTGTAATCCACACGTGAGTCTGAGCTCTCACAGAGAGAAAATGAAAACGAAACTTAACTGCAGCAAACTATAAAAGCAACACTTCACGCTTGTTTTGCCAACACAACGTGGCGTCTCTGTCCTGAAAACACGGTGATAGTAATGAATATTAATGAAGTTGCACAATAGAGTGCGCTGATTGGTTTGACCCAAGCCTTACTCATGCATTAATGCAACACACTGTAAGACGTAATAAGACTCACTCAGGCACAGACGCCCAGTCTGCACGCTGGAATACACGCTATTATGTCATGACCGTGACGCAGCTTCAAAAATTCGTTTCAAACAGGAAGTACGAATTTGCTTAAAATAACGCAAAAACAACCAATTTACACTTTTTAGTGAAATATAGGTGTCCTAATAGTGTTTTTAGCAGTGTGGGACACATATACGACTGTCAACAGCTCAAAAAATGTGTTTTGGTGTTTCGTGACCCTTTAAAGTGAACAAAAAAATACGCTGTTACTCTAACATGACCAAACATTGGCATTGTATGGCAAACAAAGAAATAAATGGCTATTTTTACTACTCTTTTTGATGGCAAACCAGAACAATATCGTGCCTAAAAAAATTACTCTTTAATATGAATCCGTCTGTTGAGCTGTTGTTAGCAGAATTCATTATGCGAGTGCACTAATGTTTAGTATTTTATAGTATTTTATTTAATAACTTATACATTTAATTTTTTTTGGCTTTTAACTTTAGGATTCACATTTCATGATGAGTTTTTTCAGATGTTTTTTAGAATCTTGTTAAAAAACAGATTTATAAGTGAACAAAACAATACGCCGTTTCTCTAACATGAGCAAAAGTTGGCATTGTTTGGTGAAGAAATTAAATAAATCGTTATTTTAAGTACTATTTCTGATGGCAAACCAGAAAAACAGACAATATTGTGTCTAAAATTCAATATGATCCTGTCTGTTGAGCTGTTGTAAAAAGAATTCATCCTTATGCACTAATATTTGATATTTTGATGATACAAAATGACACTTGCTTGCATGATCCTCCTTAATTATTTCATATCTTACACATTTTATAATTTTTTTTGTTTTATATCTTGTATTATAGTGGCATGTTAACTGGATAATTTAAGCCTTTATCAGTCAATGCTTTCGGTTTCTCAAGATGTGTTTTTTGTCCTGTAATGTGAGTTGCACTCCATACTTTATCTTGCATGCTGTTAAAGCAACAATTACAGTATTAGAGTAGACAAGTGTTTCTCAACCATGTTCCTGGAGGACCACCAACACTGCATGTTGTGGATGTCTCCTTTGTCTGTCACACCTATTACAGGTCTTTCGGTCTCTGCTAATGAGCTGATGATCTGAATCAGGTGTGTCTGGTTAAGAAGACATGGAAAATGTGCAGAGCTGGTGGTCCTCCAAGAATATGGGTGAGAAACACTGTAAATATCACACACTCTTAATTAGCAATTTAGTGAAAACATTAACAAAAAAAAATCCTTTGTTTCACTGTAATAGTTTATCACTCGATATGAAACTAGTGCATAATTGCTGCATCTCTCACGTCAAGTACTGCATTATCTGCATCTGAAACTGATGTTTACCTGTTGCTGGATCTGTCCGCCACTGGCCTGCACCACTATCTGCTCTCCACTAGTTGTCGTGGTGGTTGTGTACTGCTCCATGTTGGCCTTCTGACTGCTGTGGTTTAGGAGTTATGAGATCAGCAAGGAACAGAAGTCTGAAAAATAGCAACGGCACGTTGTTGCATTAATCTGAAATCTTACGCAACAGCACACACAACTAATGCAAGAAGCTTAAAAGATGCAGGATTACAACATACATGCTCATAATATTAGTTTAAATCTGTACTTTTTTTTAGCTCTCTGTATGATCCCAGTGTACAGACTCAGATCCTGCTCTGACATATAAATATGCACAAAACTTCAGCAAATGATGATTGGACATAATTAGTAAAATGTTCCCTGGATATACATTGTAATAATGCATTTAAAATGGCAAGTGAGCCTGAACCACTCAAAACTTTGCATTTCTACCATTTATAATCTAAATCACAATATTAATCTGAGCTCTGCAAATCAAGCCAGAGGCGCTTGGGAAGAGAACTTAAGTTTTGAGTTATCTGATGAACACTGGGAGAATATTCTTGAGCTCACACCTCTTCTATATGTGCAAGACACGGATTTATACAATGTAAGATTCTACATAGGGTTACTACACTAATGCCTGACTTACTAAAATACACCCCTCTGTCAGTGATGCATGTAATATGTGCAAGCAGTCACCACATATTGTGGAAATGCCCTAAATTATTTGATTATTGGACTAAAATATTTAAAACTCTGAAAGATGCATTCAACATAGATCTGAATACAAATCCACCTATGGCAATTTTTGGGTTGGCAGTAGATGCTAACCTTTCAGTAATGGTCCGAAAGGCTTTAGCTTTTACTACTTTAATAGCGAAAGTTTTTATTCTTTTAAAGTGGAAACATGTCTCTCCACACTCTTTTGATGCATGGACAAAATAAGTGCATTCGACATTGCATTAAATTAAAAAAAAATTAGACTATCACTTACTGGTTCTTTAAAGACCTTTGACAAGTTGTGGCGCCCCCTTTTAGATTATCTGCTGGCAAACTCTCTTGATTCTTAAAATGAGCAATAATATATGACTACATATTTATTATTTATTTTCATTTTTTTTTTTTATTTACCTTTTTATTTATTTTCCTCAATGGGAAGTTGGATGCTGCTGAAGGAGGGAAGTGTTTATTTGGAATAGTGTTAACATTAACATGGAAGGATAATTATAAAATGAACGTTGACGTTGATATTCTATGTAAAAACCTAATAAAAAAAATAGAAATAAAGCAGCAAGTGACTTTGACTTAACTTTTATATGACAAACAAAAAGCATCAAAATTAACTGTATACTACACACCACTAGATTTGCTGCACTGAGGTTTCCTTTGAAATACTAAATTTTAGTACAATATAAACAAACAATATATATAAGGCCCATTTTTAAGGGATAATTATTAAACATCCTCATCATTTACTCTTGCACTTGCAGTTTTATACATTTGAGTTTCTGTCTTCTGTTGAACAGAACATATTTTTTAAAAATGGTTTGTTGACCTCCAAAGATAATCAATTATTCTATCATGGAAGTCGAAACTAGCATTCTTCAAAATATCTTCTTTTTTGTTTAACAGAAAAAAAGAAACTCAAATATTTTTTTTAAGTGAAGGGTGAGTAAATAATGGCAGAAATGTGATATTTAGGTGAACTATGCCTTTATTATAATAATGTAGTTATACATAGTTATAACTGTACATTATATGACTACAATACTTTTCAACAATTTCAATACGAGTCTGTTTTAGATTAATAAAATAGTATTGTTAGTCTTACAAATAAGGCACAAATGAAGCAAGAAAATATTAGGGGAAACTGTAGGGAGCTGCACATTTTTTCCCATGTGTGCCATTGTATTTTTATTTTTAATAGTTAGTTTTGTATTCGCACATTCGTCCAGTGACAACTTCTCACATGTCCGTGTATTGTGCTACTTTGAATATTGGGTCTGAAATTGCATTTAAATATGACTTTGACACAACATTAGCACTAACGTTACTTAATTGCCCCAAAACACTGTTGTACGTTAATATTGGCTGCTAATATGATTTCCCTGTTTAGGATTTGCAAAGGATACTTTTCTGAAATTATATTAAGGAGAAAATCTGAATGTGTGAATATAAAACCAGCGTTACCTCAACATTTTTATGTTGAGCTGTATGATTATGAAAATGACGTTCCTACAGGTTTACTATTTCTTTTGCATTCCATTACATAAAGTATTTGCAATTAAAACACTTTAAAATGGGCACTTTAATAACTAGCAGTAAAATATGAACATTACACAGTGTTTTATGTTCATAAAACACATAGGGTCATATTTCATGCATTTATTCTGCGCATGAAATACAAGTTAATAGCGTAACAACGTTTGGTCCTAAAATAAAACATAGGAAACGGCTGAAAATTGATTTTTATTACTAAAAGCAGCACAAAAGGTTTCGGTGCTAGTTTCTGTTACCATCCAATGTTATCTGTTGTTCAGTTTAACGAATCGCGTCTTTATATCCCAGACGTTTTTGTAGTGTGCAAACATTCAGGTTTCTCTCAATTAAAAGTAATTCTGCCAGCAGTTAACATATTCGACATCACCGTGTTTGTGTGTGTAAAAAAACACGCGGCGGTTCGTTTTCTCTTTGTCCGACATTGCTTGGGCTAACGTTACATTAGCAAAGCAACCTCAGTGTTATCACGCGTAATGATAGTTTTCCGCGTAAAGCAAACCTTATGACAGAAAACAATCAGTTGTGTAAGCAATTTGGTTGCTTTAAACCATCATATCGACATATTGTCTCCGTTTGACCGCTTGGACACTGGTAAAGTGTGAGAATGTAACAAAGAGCGACGCAAAACTGGGCCTCTCTGACAAGCTAGCTCTGCCTAAACAGCTAAAATAAACGATTCAACACCATTGTTTATCTTTTTAAGCACATATTGGTAGACATGCACGCGCGTGCCGTCCACACACTGGACCTTGACATACACAATCAGTACTATTCCTGTTTATAATGATTTTAGTCATTTGGTTGGTCGGTCACACACCAATCCCCAGCTAACCGACCGAGTCCCGTCCCCTCCCAGCAGCCGCGCTCACTCACCGTCTGCTCCGCCGCCCGTTTCACCTCTGATTGGCTCCGATAGCGGCGCCTGGAGCCCAATCACACAACTCGTCTCGATCAGGAGCCAAAATGGCGCACAGAGAAAAAAACCGATGAACAGAAGCTCCAACGCCCCTCCCGCAAGACAAAGGCCACACCCCCTTCAAACATATGCGTGTCTCACAAGACTGAGAGAATGTGAAAGGACAAAGAGAAATGCAGAGATGCAGAATTAATAAACGAGGACAATCTATATGGATAATAATCAAAAGAAACAAATAGTATGCATTACGACAAGAAGAGTTACAGAAACAAAAATGATCAATATAAAAATAGAACTTTTTTCATATTTGATATCGACATTTATAGTTTTTATTGCTGTATTTTTATTAGTACAATGATCTATCTATCTATCTATCTATCTATCTATCTATCTATCTATCTATCTATCTATATATATATATATATATATATATATATATATATATATATATTCCTGAATTTAAAAAATATATATTTCCCAAGTTATAAAAGTAAGTAAATAAATAATGAGAAAAATATTATGTACTGTCATCACAGTAAAGACAAAAGTAATAAGTTATAAGAAATTAGTTATTAACGCTATTATATTAGAAAAATGTGTAGAAATCTCTACATTCCACATGAAATATTTTAATGATTTAAATTAATATTAGTAATAATTTTGGCTTCAACTGTATATACAGTGACTGGCCATTTTATTATGAACACCTTACTATTACTGGTTTTGACCTAATTTTGCCTTCTGAACTGCCTTAATCATTTGTGGCAAAGATTAAACAAGGCACTGCAAATATTCCTCAGAGATTTTGGTCCATATAGACATGATAGCATCACGCAGTTGCTGCAGATTTGTCCGCTGTACATCCATGATGCTAATTTCCCGTTTCATTACATCCCAAAGGTGCTCTATTAGATTGAGCTCTGGTGACTGTAGAGGCCATTTGAGTACAGTGAACTTATTGTCATGTTCAAGAAACTAGTCTGAGATGATACACGCTTTATGACATGTCGTGTTATCTTGCTGGAAGTAGCAATGAGAAGATGGGTTCACTGTGGTCATAAAGGGATGGACATGGTCAGCAACAATACTCAGGAAGGCTGTGGTGTTTACACAATGCTCAATTGGTACTGATGGTCCCAAAGTGTGCCAAGAAAATATCCCCCAAACCATACACCACGACCACCAGCCTGAACCATTGAAATAAGGCAGGAAGGATCCATGCTTTTATATTGTTGACGCCAAATTCTGACCCGATCATCTGAATGTCGTAGCAGAAATTGAGACTCATCAGACCAGGCAACGTTTCTCCAGTCTTCTATTATCCAATTTTGGTGAGCCTGTGTGAATTGTCACCTCAGTTTCCTGTTCTTAGCTGACAGGAGTGGCACTTGTGTGACCACGGGTGTGGTCTTCTGCCGCTGTAGTCCATCTGCCTCAAGGTTGGACGTGTTGTGCGTTCAGAGATGCTCTTCTGCATTCGTTAGTTTTAACAGTGGTTATTTGGATCAGCTGTAACCAGTGTGGCCATTCTCCTCTGACCTCTGGAATCAACTAGACATTTGTTTGCACCCAGAGAACTGCCGCTCACTGCATATTTTTTTTCTTTTTCGGACCATTCTCTGTAAACCCTAAAGATGGTTGTGTGTGAAAATCCCAGCAGATCAGCAGTTTCTGAAATACTCAGACCAGCCCGTCCGGCACCAACAACCATGCCACGTTCAAAGTCCCTTAAATCACCTTTCTTGCACCCATTCTGCGGGTCAGTTTAAACTGCAGCAGATCGTCTTGACCATTGTCTACATGCCTGAGTTGCTGCCATGTGATTGGCTGATTAGAAATTTGCGTTAACAAGCTGTTGGACAGGTGTACCTAATAAAGTGGCCGGTAAGTGTACACACACAAAAAATATTTTAGCATGCAACTATTGTAATGCAAATCAGTTCAATTTAAAACGATTTCCTTCCAATCAACAAACGTAGACAGACTTCAAGAAGATTGTTTTTTTTAATTATTATTCTTGGCAGTCACATTTAATGGTACAGCATTTTACACTTTGACTTCAGAAAGTCCATCTGAAACTCGAGGACCCTTTATTCAACATGCAAACCCATCAATGAAATGTGTGGTCCACTGTCAACTATAACCCCTGAGGTATCTATTTATTATCTGTGCAACAAAAAAAAAAAAAAGAAAGAAAATGCACTCGAATCAGATTACTGACTACACATTAGCTTATTTATGAATCGCCAACCAATACGGTCTAAAAATATACACTTTCATATTTGATTAGGCTGATATTTAGAGGTGTGTAATACGATCAACATCCCAATGAAGGATGAACTCCTTTTCTGAAAAAACACATTTAATGTCAGAGTTAACATTAAACATTTTGTCCGTATTGAATATACAACTATTGAGACTGGCCCTGCACTGCTGTTATGTTTAATTCACTCACTTATTCTCCATTATAAGGTGCGAAATACTATTATTATGATTGAAAACCACGCAATGTGCCATTTCTCCAATCCTTTCTTGCATCACGAGACTATGTACCAAACAAAAATCAGCTTCGGTAATACTGAAATAGAAGAATTATTTGTGCATACAAGATATGCCAAGTGCATAGTGTGTCCAAGCGAACAGAAGACAAAGTGAGAATGGATTTATGGAATGATTAAAATTTTGCTGAATTATTTCCTCAAAAAAAAAAAAAAAAACTGTTACGGATGTTAGTAGAATAGTTATAAATGGTGAAGCGTCCAGAGAATGTTAAATATTACCTATAAAAATTAAGCATTCATCAGGATTTGCTCTGAGAAGGCTATTTTTTTGAAGATACTACTACTTAGCAGACTTCAACCCGGTTTCCTAATATGCAAAATAAAGAAAAGAAAATCCTTTGGTGAAGTATAAATACCTGATGCATGAAAGAAAAAAGCACTTGAATCAATTTGAACCACTCTCTCTTTTCCTCTTTTAAATCATACTTCAATTAGGATGGCTTTCAAAACACAACTTACTGTAGTTAAGGGGATAGTTCAACCAAAAATGAACATTTATCCATCATTTACTCATCCTCAATTGGTTTTAGATTTTTATAGGATTCGTTATTTTTTTCTGTTGAACACAAAAGAAGATATTTTGAAAAATGATGGAAACCGGTAACCACTGACATCCATAGTAGGAAAAACAAATACTATAAGAGTCAGCGTCTTCCAGTTTACATCCTTGTTGAAAATATCTAAATGAAAGAATCTTTATGGGATTAATTTTATTGTTGAACACAAAAGAAGATATTTTGAAGAATGTTGGAAACTGGTAACCATTGACTTCCATAGTTGGAAAAACAAATAATAAGGCAGTTAGTGTCTTCCAGTTTCCATCCCTCTTAAAATTACCTATATGAAAGAATTTTTTATGGGATTTGTTTTTTCTATTGAATACAAAAGAAGATATTTTGAAGAATTTTGGAAACCAGTAACCATTGACTTCCATAGTAGGAAAAGCAAATACCATGGGAGTCAGTGTCTTCCAGTTTGCATCCTTTTTAAAAAATATCTACATGAAACAATCTTTATGGGATTCGTTTTTTTTTTTTTTTCAAATATATTTGGAGAATGTTGGAAACCGGTAACCATTGACATCTGTAATAGTAAAAAAATACTATGGGAGTCAATGTGTTCTGGCTTTTATCTTTCTTGAAAATATCTAAATGAGAGAATCTTTATGAGACTCATTTTTTTGTTTAATACAAAAGAAGATATTTTGAAGAATTTTGGAAACCGGTAACCATTGACATCCATAGTAAGAAAAACAAATACTATGAGTGTTAATGTCTTCTGGTTTCTATCCTTCTTAAAAATATCTATAGGAAAGAAACTCAACAACAAGTGGAGGATGTTTGGAACAAGTGGAGGATAAGTAACCGATGACATGTCTTTTTTGGATAAACTACACTTTTCAGCCACATGTTTTCATTTTACGTGTCAGCTCATAAATGTGAAATACACAGCAACAACATTAGTTTGTGCATCTCAAATACAAATATATAGTGTGAAACAATATAAAAAGACTCTTTCAGCAGTGGATCAGCAACCTGTTCTGGGAATATGTTTTTTTGTTTCTGTCCTTGTAGTCAAACCCTGCTTGAATTGCTGGAAAACTGTCCTCAACTGGGCTGGGCAGAAGAGTGTGTGGCAAAATCTGGTATGTGTGTAATTGTAAATTCACACACACACAAACATCATGGGAAGGGTAGGCATTGTGGTTTCTCTCGTTTGATACAGTCTTATGATGATCCATGTGTCACTCCAGAAGGTCCTGTGGATAACACAAATATAATAACAGTGTTGAAGTGCAGGTCATATGGATTTTTGAAAAATATCATATTTGATTTTTGTAACGTAGCTACCCTTTAATGCAAACAGTCTGCAAAGTTATTTATCAGAAAAAAGCACATCATGAATAACAATAACGTTCCGAAAGAAAGAGCCGACTCTGAATCGCATTAATGATTCATTATATTTCGGAATCTTTAGACTAACACATTTGCATAAACCTGCCTAAATTAGGCTATTGGACAATTATATTTCAGACATGGAATAGATAAAGGAAAAAAAGATAAAAAAAGTAGGGATGCACCGATATGGATTTTTTCACTGATATCAATAACCGATAACTCTTAAGATTTGCTAATATTTGCTGTATAAATGATTGATGAAAAGTTTATGATAAACTGCTGAGAGTTTCACTCAACTGCAGGCGCAGATTTGCCCTCGGAGTCAGATTTTAATACAACACCTGAGCACTGAGAACAGATGACTTTATGACAAACACAGTGCATATTAAAAAAACAGACTGTGGCTGTCAGTTGAGAACCCCTATGCTGGATTCAGTGACTGGCACACCTCTCCCCTGTGGTGAGGTGAAGGCTGTGTGTGTGGTAATATCCCTCACAAGCGTTCGTTATAATCAATATGAATATTCCGATCAAACTGAATACAATCTTACTCCATCAACACATGGCAAGCAATGCGTTGATAAGAACAAATAATCATATTAGATTACAAACAACCCAACAAGTTGTTTAGCACATGTGCATCTCTGCTATTATTTATTTATTTATTGATTTATTTACACACATGTAATGTTTTTCCAGAGGCGATTTAAACCAAAATACACAATGACACTGTCAAACATATCTACAATGATGAGGAACATGGTTACCTATTGAGTTATTAACACACAGCAATACCACATAAAGAAAGGACAGACTTTGAAGGAATAAACAATGTGAGGAGAGATCCATTATAGAGCACTGGACAAGTCTAAACAAGTTCTGCCCCGCGCATGCGCGAGGCTGGTAGTTCTGTACAATTATATAATCTATCAGCTTAAAGATATCGGCCTAATATAGACATCAGATCGATAACGATTATCTTAAAAATAGCATTTATTGGCTGATAACGATATGGCCGCTGATATATGGTGCATCCCTAAAAAAAAATAGTATTGAAGCTGACCAATCACTTAATACACAAATATGCTTCATTGAACATTTACACATAGACATCACCACACCAATATGCTATATAACTGCAGGTTAACGGTTTATATAGAATAACTTTAACTGTTAAAAGCTATAAGTTATTAGTTAATTAATGTTATTAGCAACTAATAAAGTTATGGTAACTAATACCCTTAACTTTTCCGAATTTGATTGTATTGCTTTAATGTGCACCTTTTGCAAAGCTGCTTTAAGACTTTTATTGTTGTGAAAAGCACTATACAAACACTGCCGAAATCAGACTTGGTTGCAGTATGTACCTCATCTGAATCATCATGATAGTGCGTTTTGCCCCCCTCCAGTGTGTCCAGGTCATCCAAACCATCTATACCATTTGCTTCTGCATGCTGCTGTAATACGGAGTATCTGTGCACCAGGAATCTACCAAAGATGTCAAAAAGGGGTCATGACACAGATGTTATACATGTGCGAATAAATGCAATAATTAATGAAGATACTGCTTATATACAGTTGAAGTCAGAATTATTACCCCCCTTTCAGTTTTTATTTTTATTTTTAATATTTCCCAAATTATGTTTAACAGAGAAAAGAAATTTTCACAGTATGTCTGATAATATTTTTTCTTCTGAAGAAAGTCTGATTTGTTTTTTTTTGGCTAGAATAAAAGGAGTTTTGAATTTTTTAAACACCATTTTAAGGTCAAAATTATTAGCCTGTTTAAGCTATATTTTTTCAATAGTCTACAGAAAAAAAAACATCGTTATACAATAGCATATCTAATTACCATAACCTGCCTAGTTAACCTAATTAATCTAGTTAATCCTCTTGAAAAATATCTAGTAAAATATTATTTACTGTCATCATGGCAAAGATAAAAGAAATCAGTTAATAGAGATGAGCTAATAAAACTATTATGTTTAGAAATGTGTTGAAAAAATCTGCTCTCCATTAAACAGAAATTGAGGAAACAAATAAACAGGAGGGCTAATAATTCATGGAGGCTAATAATTCTGACTTCAACTGTATGTTGCACAGTAAAACAATCCCTTAATATTAACATAAGGGTAACACTTTAAATTAGGCCACAATTCATGCTATTAACTACTTGCCTATTACCTGCCTATTATCAAGATGTTAACTGTTCATTAGTAGTCATACAAAGTATGACCTTATTCTGCATCCCTAATCCCAAAACCGAAACCCAACGTCTACCTAACTAACTATTAATAAGCAGCTAAGTAGTGGTTTATTAAGCTAGTAATGTTAGTTAATAGTTTGTTAATACCGTGAATTGTGACCTAAATTAAAGTGTTACCAATTAAATCAAAACTAAACAGAAAATCCTGCACAGTGGCATATGATGTTTAGGATGAGATGTTTAGTTTGTGCACAAACCTTCCTCCACAGACGTATTTTTTGATGAAAATGACCCCAGCAACAGCACTGATCAACAGAACAATGATGACCACGGCGATTATAGGAGCTGAATTGAATGAGTGTTCCTTTGTCTGAAAAATGCATGATGGGAAAGATCATTTTAGAGGCTTTTTTAATTAACCAGGAATAATAAAAGTCTTATTTTTTTCAGCTGGGATAGTTTAAAGGATAAATGATGTTCTTTAAAACTTCCAATTCATTAAAGCCCCCTTAAAACATGATTTGAGTATCAAGTTAGCATTTCAGAATAATTTCTGAAGGATTATGTGACACCAAAGACTTAAGTAATGATGCTAATGTGCATTCTGTTATTAAAATAAAAACCTACCAGTTGCTCTGTCCTCAGCAGATTACTGACACATTTCTTACTCAGGTCGATCTCTTTCCGTTCTGGAGTTATTCCTTCCTCACAGTGATCACCGGGTATTTTCCGGTAACTGTAAATAACAGGTAACAGAGTGTTGAGTCTGCATTTCATTGCACCTATTTACTATATAACTGCAGGTTAACTATGATTATATACACTAACCGGCCACTTTATTAGGTACACCTGTCTAACTGCTTGTTGCAAATTTCCAATCAGCCAATCACATGACAGCAACTCAATGCATTTAGGCATGTAGACATGGTCAAGCTGATTTGCAGTTCAAACCATCAGAATCAGGAAGAAAGGTGATGTAAGTGACTTTGAACGTGGCACAAATCTGCAGCAATTGCATAATGCTATCATGTCTATATGGACCAAAATCTCTGAGGAATATTTCCAGTACCTTGTTGAATCTATGCCATGAAGGATTAAGGCGGTTCTGCAGGCAAAAGGGGGTCCAATCTGGTACTAGTAGAGTGTACCTAATAAAGTGGCCGGTGAGCGAACTGAACTGTTAAAAACTATTACTTTCTAGTTAATTAGTTAAAGTTATTAGTAGCTAATAAAGTTATGATACCTAATAACCTTAACTTTTCTGATTTTGATTATAATACAATAATGTGCACCTTTTGTAAAGCTGCTTTGAAACAATTTTGTGAAAAGTGCTATATAAATAAACTTGAATTAAATTGATTCATTTAAATAGTTCTGTGACAACGAACACAGCTTGATATTTAAGAGTTCTGCAAGTTAGTTCAGTCAATCAAACTTTAGCCAAGACAGCAATATGTGTAAAACCAAAAAGCTAACACCGGATGAACTCCTCAATTAAACTCAGTGGAGCAGAGATAGAGAGTGATTTGTTACCCGCTGGTTTGAAGCTGCTCTTTGCGTCCATGCAGACAGAACTCCAGTGAATGGCCAATAAGGTCAGGCTGCTCCACACACACTGAGCTGTTTTCCTCATGGTAGAACCCAAAATCACTGTAGAAATAGAATAGGATGCACAGGCTGAATAAAGGCTGGGTGATACATCTGAAAAAATATCAGTATTTTCTGGTTGAATTACACCTAAATATTTAAAATTTTCTGTATTTGGATTAAAAATAATCTGTATTTGCTTAACTATTTGCATTTTGTGCAATAAAGCATTAAAATAACATTACATTTAACACTAGCCGAATTCCATCCTAACATTAAGCAAATCTTTTCAAAGTTTGCAAAAAAATAAATAAAAAATCCTAAATGTGAATTATGTGAGTTTTAATCTAATTGTTGTTAGAGTGGCTGACTGTAGTATTGGTCACCTAATAACCAACTGTAAACAAGGCAAGCATGATTGAAAAAGCTGCTTGGCCACACAGGAATAATGTTCACCAAGTGAGTTTTTTCTTTAAACGCATTTCCATCTCCCGTAATTCACATGAACCCTTTTTGACAAGTCCAAAACACATCAAGTGAGCATAAATAAAACAAACTTTTTGCGAATTAAATGGTTTTCATTTGAAATATGGATTTCCGTCACTCAATTCCTGCTGAAAAAAACTGCTTAAACCAGCCTAGGCTGGTTGGCTGGTTTTAGCTGGTCGACCAGCCAGGTTTTAAAGGGGGTTTTGGCCATTTCAGGCTGGTTTCCAGCCATTTCCAGCCTAGTCTTAGCTGGTCAGGCTGGGAGATGACCAACTAAAACCAGCTATGTCCAGCTTAAATCAGCCTGGTCAAGCTGGTTTTGGCTGGTCATTTTCCAGTTTGACCAGCTAAGACCAGGCTGGAAATGGCTGGAAACTTACTCACTGAAGCTAAGCAGGATTGAGCCTGGTCAGTACCTGGATGGGAGATCACATTGAAAAACATGATTGCTATTGGAAGTGGTGTTAATGAGGCCAGCAGGGGGTGCTCAACTGAGTCCTTAAGCCCCAGTGAAGTGAAAAAGACACTATACTGTCAAAGAGCACCGTCTTTCGGATGAGACATTAAACCAAGGTCCTGACTCTCTGTGGTCATTAAAAACCCCATGGCACTTCCTGCAAAAGAGTAGGGGTGTAACCCCGGTGTTCTGTCCAAATTCCCTCCACCAGCCCTTACCTATCATGGCCTCCCAATCATCCCCATACACTGAATTGGCTCTATCACTATCTCTCCACTCCACCAATATGTTGTGTGTGGCTACCGTCACATCATGCAAGTGGATGCTGCACACTGGTGGTGGTGTGGAGAGACCCCCCTCATGATTGTGAAGCACTTTGGGTATATGGCCATAAACGATAAATGCGCTATATAAAAACACAGTACAATGCATTACAAAACTGCTCTAATACCAGGTTGGTCAACCAGCCAACCAGCTGAGGTTGGTTTAAGCAGTTTTTTTTCAGCAGGGTTTCCACAGATAAAAAAAGTAAATGCAAAAGTTTCATTTTGTATATGATTAGTCATGATTAATCATTTAACAGCTCTATTATACTGACATCAACATTTGATTGAAAAGGTTTTTATAAAATGTCCCAAGACAAGTATGGGTGTTGCTGAATAGTTTTATGACAACATAGACCAAATGCTTTGATCCACTTCAAAGGTTGACCGTATATCGATATAAACACTTTAACAGTTTACAAGTACCTACACCTTCCCAAAACATTCTCTGTTGATTAGTCAGGATAGTAAACTTTACACAAATAAAGCGCTCCCTCTTAGCTAGCAGAATGCTCCTGGAATATTTACTTTTAGGTTCTCTTTAAGTTGTTACAACAAAATCTACACGTGCCAGAATGTTTGCTTTTGGTTACTAAAAAAAAAACTACAGAAACCATTGCCAAAATGTTCTTTGGATCTCAAAAAAATAACTAGATGGAAACCATATGGGAAAAATCTGCATTTGTTTGCCTCATATCATTTATTCATTCATTTATTTTCATTCGGCTTAGTCCCTTTATTAATCAGTGGTCGCCACAGTGGAATTAACCGCCAACTTATCCAGCATATGTTTTACACAGCAGATGCCCTTCCAGCTGCCATCCAGTACTGGGAAGCATCCATAGACTCTCATTCACGCACATACACTAGACAATTTAGTATATTCAATTCACCTATTGACCTTATTCTCCGCAGACGAGCGGGCGCTGCCATTTGAATCTTTTTGGCACGAGACTTCCGGTCTTATTCACTTCCATTCATTTTTAGACATTAAAAACTGCTCGTTTCGCTGTTTGATGTTGCAAACTGATATTTCCTTGTTATATTATTCTACTCGGTCTGTATAGTCATGCAAACATATGTTTGTAGAGCAAGTAGTTTGACCCTTTTTTGCCGTTTATTATTCCTTGTCATTTCTCCCATATGCGACTGAAACGGAAGTTCTAAGACAATCGCGAACACAGGTGCACTTCCGCATTTTAGAATAAGGTCACATGTCTTTGGACTGTGGAGGAAACCCACTCAAACACAAGGAGAACATGCACTCATGTCATATAGTTTCAGAAAATTTAAATCTATATATCGTAGAAATCTCAATATACTGCCTCGTTTTATATACATCTTACACCGTAAAAAATGCTGAGTTCCACACAATTCCTTCATGTCATCCCAACACAAATTGATTAGGTTAACTCAATCATGTTTGCAAATTTAAATGGATGGAACATAAACTAAGTTGTCCCAAAACAAACTTTAGAATTGTATTGTTTCAACTCATTTTAAACAAGTAGGTTAAACAAGCAGCAAAGTAAGTGTATTTGATAAGCGTGTATGTGTTTGTACCACTGAAAGTCCGTCAGAGTGCAGGGACATGTGGTGGGCTCCTTGGTGACCTTATAATCCCGTCCATTCCAGCAGACCGAATCCCTTCGCAACCGTAAAAACCTTTCCTTGTATCCCAGCACGCATCCATCCGTGGGGCTGTTGATATCGCTTGAGTGAGCGAGCCACTGGATGTAGTCATTCTCCTGGCCTGCAGGGGGAGCATTTGTCACATCACAGCAGTGTTAACACATGTTTTTTTCCTATCTAATCAAAGATAACATACATTAAATTATGAGATGTTCTCAATTAGGAGGTTTGCATGTTATATTATAAACATCAGTCAACTCACAGTCTCTAGAGAGCAGCTGTCTGAAGTCGACAGTGACAGAAACCCAGTATTGATTCAGGATGGTGTCCCTGTAGCCCCACAAGCTGACATTCATGGATCGGGCACCAGGTTCTGATGCCAGGCCAGTGAAGTATATTGGATCATCAGTGAAGTTATGCACATGCCAACACTGGCCTTCGTCAGTGGAAAATCTAGTGAAACATGAACAATGTAATGCATCAGGAATGCATGGCAAAATGCCTTATAAAATTCAAGGTAAGAAGGCCCAAAAGCCTTACATGAGGATCTGTGCATGCTGCTATTTTTTCTCCAGAATTACCTTATTCACACATGCTTTTGTTGCATTTATGAACACAATGGGTCACCACACCCACGGCGGGATACCAAACAAGGACAAAGAGGCGGAAAGTGAGCGGAGCTACAGACACGTACTGGCATTTTGCTTGGACCTGGTTCAGACACACTTTACTTTGGGAGAAACGCTTAATACTTTAATCACCTGTGACTCGTTTGTATTTTGACCACTTGTGCTTGGTTGTATACTATATCAATAAAGTGTTTAGACTTTTAAAAACACTGCTGTAATACATTGAGCCACTAAACATTGTTCTTATGACGTTTTTCAACAGGAGGAAAACGCAAATTATTGTGTAATTATTGTGTATTGTGTAAATTATATTGTCTGTGTTAGTTAATGTAAGACTATTGATGAAATCCAGCATAACACTGTATGACAACACTTCAGATGACGGTTCTAGAGCCTACAGCTAATCAATTCGTCAGATTCTGGAGTGCATTACAGCTCTAAATATAAATATAAACGATAAATGATCTTAAATAAAGCAAATGCATATATAGAGATGGTATATAAGTATATAACTTTACTCACATGGGAAACGGAGGCAACGCGAATGGTTTGTGAGCACAATTAAGTGCACTCAGCATGCCATGCCATCTAATAATTGTAGGAAGTCCAAAAGGCAGTCGACTGTGTAAAGCCACATAAAACAACACAGAAATACAATAAATATGCCGAGATCAGTGGCTAATCTGCAGGATTCAGCTGAGGTGACGTGACGGCGAGCAGCGAGACCTAGCTGTCACTCAAGTGGCCACGCCCTTAATTATGCAAACTTAATATAACTTAATATAAAGGAAACGGATGAGTTATAAAAACATTCACCCCCCTCACAGTTGTCATGAAGGGTAATATTAGCTGTATTAACCAAAATCTTTTTTTGTACCAGGCTGTAAACACCTTTTTTTCTGCTGTAAAGTTGGCCATTCTAACAGTGGGCTCAATTAAAATTTGCTCTATTTTGGAGTCAGGAGCGGCCAAGACTAGCAGAATTTCGGATGAATTGCAGTTTTAGTTACTTCCTTATTGGCTTCCTGAGGGAGAGCAGGAGGTTGCCGCTTGGTATATTACATACAGCGGCTTCATTCGGTAGACATAATTATTAAAGGGCCATGAAACCGCCCGTTTCAGCAGGATGTTTTTACACCTCTAGTTTGAAAAAAGTCAGGAAAGTGGGTGTGTCTAGTTCTGTTTGGGTGGGAGTGTCTGGGCAGGGTTTGAATAAAAATGAGAGATACCATTTGTGCATGCACTGCTGGCCGAGGAAAAACAAACACACACGCAGGGGAGAAAGACAGTGTGTTTAAAGGCGGTGAAATGTTTGATACCGCACGTCATATCAGAGAAAAAAAACTCTGCATTTCTCTGCAACTCAGATGCACTCAGTAGGTCAGAAAGCCGTGTGTGTGTAGACTATCCTGTCACAAAATGCGGCGAAAATTCAACACGACGGTCGGCAAAAGTTTGCTTTCAGTGTTCACGTGTTTACACACAGAGAGCAGCATTTACAGTGGATCTTTCAATATTGTTGTGATATTAACGTACTGTAAACTAAGTAACTTAGAAATCCACACATGAGTCCAGCAGCACTCTCATAGAGAGAAAATGAAAACAAAACCTTCACATTATAAAAACAACACTGGCGACCCGTATCGCCAAACAATTCTATTCTTTTCCAACTCCTTCTGGCAACACGACATGTGTCGTCTCTCTGCCGTCTGAACACTGTTTCAGGTACAGTCTAAGAAAGCTAGCATGCATATTAATGAAGTTGCAGCGCATACATAATGGAGCGCGCTGATTGGTTTGAACCAAGCTATACTCATGAATGAATGCAACAAACTCAGAGATGCAATACAGAACTCCCAGGTACAGACGTCCAGTCTACACGCTGGAATACACGCTAAGATCTCATGGCCATGACGCAGTTCAAACCGGAGGTACGAATTTGCTAAAAATCACTAAATTCGCAAAAACAACCAATTTTCACTTTTTTGTGAAATTTATGTGTCCTAATAGTGTTTTTAGTAGTGTGGGACACATATACGACTGTCAACAGCTCAAAAAATGTGTTGTGGTGTTTCGTGGCCCTTTAAAATTCGATGATAGGTCACAGCTGTTTAATGTTGATGAATCTAAATATAAAGTAAATGAGTTTACAATAAAAAAGTCATACCGGTGCCAGCGCCCCCCCCCCCTGCTCTGCTTGTAATTTGTTACATTTCTGCACGACTCCCCTACAAAATCATCCCAATCAATCTAAAATTAAGTTATCTTGTGAAAAATCACATAATAAGTTGCAGAAAAGTTAAATATCGTGATGTACGTTTTTTCCAATATTGTGCAGCCCTATTTTATATAATCGCAGTATCATTTCTGTCTCAGAGTATACAGTAATATACAGAAAGCTCTACTTGATCTGTGATATGGGGTGTGTGGGGTTGTGCTCCACCGCCACCAGCAGTCCTCCTGAATCCAGGATGGCGTAGTGATGGGGGCCTTTCAGCGCCTGGAACCACGTGTAGCCTCCGTCATCTGACACGTACACGTCTGGAGAAAGCACAGAGACGGCTCCTCCGACACTGCCTGAACACACAAGCAGATGGAGAAAATTCAGAGAAATGCAGCATGACTGTGAGATTGTCTTTTAAAACACCTACCTTATACTATCTGTGATAAAACAAGAGAGAATACCACTAAAATCTATTGATTATTTGTTACTTTTTGTTTATTTGAGTTGTGATGTGGTGGGAGAAAGATAGACTTTTGACGTTTGATTGGGATGTCGGTGGTAGTTTTGTGTATGATATTGAATGTGGGCATTATTCACCGTGTGCCAGGACGAGTCCCACGGCGTTGGTCTCGGAGAGAGGCTGCATAGGCACATTCAGTTTCATAGAGATGCTGTAGGAGGCGTGAATATGCAGACTACACTGCAGAACACACACACACACACAAATCACACACATTCACGTTATTCCTGTTGCTTAAGACACACAAACAGCAAAATTATTATTTAAGTGCTTGTTTTCCGGAACAAAAAGAAGTCATTTAACGATTAACTTCTAAAGTAGCATTTTTACAAGCGTTCATATTGTATTTACAAGTGTTTTAGCCCTGAGAAAGGTCTCAGAAATGTGAACTATTCTTCACCGTTGCATCAGTGTGATGTGTTATATTATTAGTCTGTCCTTTCATGGATTAAATGTTTGATAGTTTTGTGTTTTTATTTTTAAAAAGTTTAAATGGAAAAAAACTTTTTCACAAAATGCTTTTTTTCTTTAAATAAAATAAGTATTACCTGTTATATAATTAAACATATACTTATATATTTAAAAAGGAACGTGATTTATTAAACAAGAAAAATAAATAAACTACTTAATGTAAAAAACTGATGAAATAAAATATTACAATAAAAGCTCATTCAAACTGCTAATAAAACTACCACAGTAGCCACAGTAGAGACTAAAAATCGTAAGATGCTGCAAAAAAAGGCGAGTAAAACTTATGAAATGATCCATTACTCCATATTTACAATTCCTGTTCAGAGAGGTCACGTTTCGATCTCTATTGGCCTTACAAAAAGTGATGCAAATTCCAAGAGTGGTAAAACTTTGAAATGCAGCACTATTCAAAACTTTTTGCACAAACTCGCATTTCAGGTATGAATGGAAGCCTATGGGGCGAAAAGTGCATTGTGATCATGGCTTAATAGTTCAGATGGTCAGTGTGTGTGTGTGTGTGTGTGTTGCATCTCTCACCTCACTGGGATGTTTGGCGGTGGAGTCACACACTCCATTCCAGGGCTTCATCAGAGGCCTCCATTCTCCACCCTGATTAAACGTGATCACCGTCCGCACTGAGCCGTCTGGATGGAGAAGATGTTAGAATAATTGATCTTGGTCCCTTAAAATTACTCGAAAAAAAAATGCACACTTGGGGTAGTAAGTTGGAACTGTAATGTGATCAATATCTGCCCGAAGCTACTTTAGCTGTGTGTTTATCTGAAATTAACTCTTCAGCAACCAATCAGAATCAAGCATGTAGTATAAGTACATACAGTTCAAGTCAAAATTATTATTAGCCTTCCTGGGAATTTTTACTTTTTCCCAAATATTTTCCAAATGATGTTCAACAGAGCAAGGACATTTTCACAGTATTTCCTATAATATTTTTTTCTTCTGGATAAAGTTTTATTTGTTTTATTTTGGCTAGAGTAAAAGCAGTTTTAAATTTTTTAAAGCCATTTCAAGGTCAAAATTATTAGCCTTATTTATTATTAAGCTATATTTATTCGACTGTCTATTGAACAAACCATCGTCATACAATGATTTGCCGAATTGCCCTAACTTGCCCAAGTAACATAATTAACCAAGTTAAGTCTTTAAATGTCACTAAGCTGTATAGAAGTGTCTTGAAAAACATCTAGTAAAATATTATTTACTGTCATCATGGCAAAGATAAAATAAATCAGTTATTAGAAATGAGCTATTAAAACTATTATTTAGAAATATATTGAAAAAAACCTTCCTTCCGTTTAACAATAATAGGGGAAAACAAATATGCAGGGGGCAAATAATTCTGACTTGAACTGCATATAAACTCTTGATAAATATGTGTGGTTCTGCTTACTGACCCTCGGCAAGGACGCTGGTTATATAGACGCCTCTCAGAGAGGTGATGTTGGTGAAGTCGGTGTCGCCGCCTGTAGTGGTGTACAAATGACGCTCCAGAGACTTGGAAAACACTATACCTCGATCATCTGATATGTATATGGTACCAATGCCAGAGTCTGATGGAGAAAAATAAACATTGTTACTATCAAGATTAAATGGAATATAAGAAACTATATGCATGAATGGTATTTGTGTGTGTGTGTGTGTGTGTGTGTGTGTGTGTGTGTGTGTGTGTGTTGTTTTAAATGAGCTTGAAATGACAAAAATATATATTTTTAAAAAGTGCCCTTAATAATGTTTTCAAATAGTTGTATGAAATTACATTACATAATACAAACATTTGATAAGTACAAATGTAAAAGATAAAAAAAAATAAATAAAAACAATTTTGCGATTAACTACCTAAATTAAATTTAAAATTGATAACTGATAATGTAAAATAACTAAAAACTGAACTGAAATGTAAATAAATGAAAGTTAATAGTAAGCTTAAAGTAAGCCAACTTAAATAATGGAAAAATGAACAATTTAACTGATGTTGTTTACGTACATATATATACATACACACACACACACACACACACACACACACACACACACGTACACACCAGTTCAATCTGGTTCTGATTGGCTGATGGTTGTGCGATATTCTGCAATAAATGTACAACCACGCGTACAGCCTCTTCACTCTTCTGTATTACTCCGCCCACATAGTGACAGCAGATCAATAAACTCTCTACAGAATGACAAATATTGCAGCTGTTGGACAACATAATGTAACTTTGAGACTTTTTAAGGTGAGAAGTTAGTTGTTTAGATTGCAACTATGCAGTTTTTTTATTATAAGGATAGTGCCTATTTTAAATATTTATAATTTCACATCAATTAGCCTGTCATTGAGCTGAGGAAAAAGACAGCTGACGTTATCCATCCACAAGATGGCAACAGAGACAGCAAAATAAGCCCTTAGAGAAGATAAACTCAGCATAATTTCAAACTACAGCTGATCAAATCATTATAAAACAGGTAAATGACATCGTAAGTTGATCTCTCTCTTTTGTATGTTGTAGTGCTGTATTTATACCATAGTAATTGAAGTGTATTGAGTGTGAGATGGGATTCGCATATTATGAATATATGTATTTTGTGTTGACCACTTTTTGTACAAGCCTGAGTTACTTTCTGGTTGGCCATCTGTTTTTTTTTTTTGTAATGAGTGTCTCCTGTTTTGGTTACTACAGACTAGTTCAGTAAAAAGAAAGACATATACACACAAACACACACATATACATATACATATATAAACTCAGAAACTCGAGCATCCAGAGGAAACCCACGCCAAAACGGGAAGTAAATGCAAACTCCACACAGAAATGCCAACTGAACCAAACAAAGGCTTGTACCAGCGACCTTCTTGCTGTGAGGCGAGTGTGCCCATCACACACACACACACACACACACACACACACACACACACACACACACACACACACACACACACACACACACACACACACACACACACACACACACACACACACACACACACACACACACACACACACACACACACACACACACACACACACACACACACACACACACACACACACACATATATCATGTCAAAACAATGATAATGAATAGTAAACAATGCTTCACCTCCAGGTTCATCTACATGCATGAAGACCATATCATTGTTTGCAGCTAAAATGGAGTAGAACTGTTCATGGCCAACAGTGGGCAGCTGAGCCATATCCCACGTCTCCCCCTGATCCACAGACACATGAATCATCCGTGTGGAACCCTGGAAAAGAAGAAGACAAGTGTTTTTGATTTTCTCCGGATCAGAAAATAGTTTCTCAGATATAGAGGATCTGATCTCAATCTAAACCCCTTTAGTTTTTATTTCATCAACACACTTTTATTTCGTTATTTTATTTTTTTGTTTCAGTTTTAGTAATTCTAGTTTAATACAGTTAACAGGACCCATTCAGAGCCAACCACAGCAAAGCTTAAATTAACTGTTAGCTAAATAGACAGAACGATAGCTAAAAAGATAGCACGGTAGACATGCAGGCAGGCAGGCAGGCAGGCAGGCAGGCAGGCAGGCAGACAGACAGACAGACAGACAGACAGACAGACAGACAGACAGACAGACAGACAGACAGACAGACAGACAGAGATAGATAGATAGATAGATAGATAGATAGATAGATAGATAGATAGATAGATAGATAGATAGATAGATAGATAGATAGATAGATAGATAGATAGATAGATAGATAGATAGATAGATAGATAGATAGATAGATAGATAGATAGATAGATTTTGCTTATAATTTATTGTTGTAGTTTTTAAAATATTTTTATTTTAGTTAACAAAAATGTTTGTTTTTTTGCCAATAGTTTTAGTCTTAAATTGTTTACTAAAATAACTTGATTTTAAAAAGCTATATGTATAATTTACAATCTAATTTAGACAATTAAGAGATTACAACCATTTTAGAATATGAAAAGAAATGATGTAAAACAAACACAACAACTCTAAACATTAAACTGATGCCCCATTTTTTTCTCCAAATATAGTAGTGGATAGATTTAATTAAATGCATGCTTGCTGAATTTTCCTCTGGCATATGCTGTTTGTTTACAATACAAGCCACATGCAGTTCAAAACCATTAATAATGTATATTAATTTAAAGACTTAATAACAATTCATCAATCCTTGATTAATCATAGGCATCCCTAGAGTCTTCCTGACATGTTGACAACATGAAAAAATCTGTCTACCTGTGTTTTTTAAAGGTTTTGGATCAATTTTGATATGAATTTATAAGAGCTCACCGAATCTGTCATGATGGATGCAAAAACAAAGCGTCCACCCAGGCCAAAAGAATAAATCCTGTTTCCTATAGTTTTGAATGTTTTGCCATAGTCTAATGATTTCCTCAATTCCAGAGTCCCCCGGTCACCTACAAGAGAGAGAAAACAAAAATGAACGAGGAACAAAAAGCATCTTTTCATTTCCAAACATTGTTCAGATAATCCTGAATATTGTGCTAAAATAAAGCCACTCACTGCAGGATCCATTGGGGTTTGTGGTTAGGAAAATGGTGTCATCAATTCCCCTGAAACGGAGACAATCCAAAAATTGATGCCAAATTAAAAAGGATGGCGACTTCATATTTAAGCAAAAGGCATCAATTTCTTCAGCATATGAAATGAAACCAAGACTATATTCATGAGGGTTAGAACTGCAAACCTCAAAGAAACAGTTTTTGCAAAAACAGCAAGTCAAAATAGCTTTCTAGTGCATTTTATGGTGCTTTAACTGTTTAACTGCTATTGTATGGAAAACAAAACCTCAAACATTCTGCCAAGACATGCTGTTTTTCGTCTGAAAAATAATTTAATAACCTTGGCTTGAAATGACAATGAAATATGCTTTCGTATTAGAATCGTAACCTCAAATAGTGCTGTTTAGCGATTAAACTGTGACTAATAGCATACAAAATATTTTTCACCTATATATTTTTTACCTAATTCAAATAATTTAACTTATTTTTTTTACCTATATATTTATACAACAGTTCTGTCAGGTTCTTGAATCTGATTGGCTGATTATTCTGCAAAAAACAGCACTCATCCAGCCTCTTCACCCTTGTGTATTACTTCGCCCACATACAGCAACAAGCAGAGGACACTTTACAATTTGACAAATATTGCTATTGTTGGGCAACATAATGTTCTTTTAAGGCTTTTTTAGTCAAGAACCTAGTTGAACCTAGTTTTTTAATCAAGAACCTAGAGGTCTTTAGAATTGCGTACAAAGACAGTATGTCCAGGTATAGAAGGGCTCTAAAATCTGCCAGGGCCGAGCACCTCCGCAAACTGATAGAAAATAATCATAACAATCCTAGATTTTTATTTAAAACCATTGCTAAATTAGCAAATAATCGGTCATCCTTGGAACAAAATGTTCCACTGCAAATTATTAGTGATGACTTCATGAATTTTTTCAGTGATAAAATAGAAGGCTTTAGACAGAAAATAAGAGATGTTAAACTTTCAACATCGGCTTATACTTCAAATCCTGTAAATATTTCACTGAATCATAATAATAACCTACAGTGCTTCAAAATCATAGAACAGGAAGAGCTACATAAAATTATAAATAGCTCTACACCAGCTACGTGTATGCTGGACTCAATTCCAACAGAATTACTGAAAGAATTGCTGCCTGCTATAGGAGAACCTCTTCTTAACATTATCAACTCTTCTTTATCTATAGGCCATGTTCCAAACTGTTACAAGCTAGCTGTTATTAAGCCTATTATTAAGAAACCGCTATTGGACCCCAACAACTTAGCTAATTACAGGCCTATTTCAAATCTTCCAATTAAGTCTAAAATACTAGAAAAAGTTTTTTCTACTCAATTATCCTCCTTTCTGCAGACAAACAATATTTTTGAAGTGTTTCAGTCAGGTTTCAGGGCTCATCACAGTACAGAAACCGCATTAGTGAAAATAACCAATGATTCACTCTTAGCTGCTGACCAAGGGTGCATCTCGCTATTAGTTTTACTCGATCTTAGTGTGGCATTTGACACCATTGACCACAATATCCTCATAAATCGCTTAAAGTCTACAGGTGTCCAGGGACAGGCTCTACAATGGTTTAAGTCATACTTAACTGACCGTTACCAGTTTGTAAATATTAATGGACAGCCTTCACAAGTCAGCCCAGTAAAGTATGGGGTGCCTCAAGGATCAGTTTTAGGCCCTTTGCTGTTTACAATTGACATGCTACCACTGGGAGACATTATTAGAAGACATGGGATCAGCTTTCACTGCTATGCAGATGATACTCAATTATATATTTCAACTAAACCTGATGAGATGTCTGAACTGTCTAAGCTAACTGAGTGTATTAGAGAGTTAAAGTCTGGATGACCAACAATTTTCTTCTCTTAAACTCAGACAAAACAGAATTAATACTCATTGGGCCTAAATCCTCAATCTCACAACTCAATCTACAATTAGAGGCATACAAAGTTAGCGTTAGCTCTATGCTCAATGTATTAGGTCATTAAATTTATTCATTCATTCATTTTCTTGTCGGCTTAGTCCCTTTATTAATCTGGGGTCGCCACAGCGGAATGATCCAGCCCATTTTTTTTACGCAGCGGATGCCCTTCCAGCCGCAACCCATCTCTGGGAAACATCCACACATACTCATTTACACACACACTCATACACTACGAACAATTTAGCCTACCCAATTCAACTGTACTGCATGTCTTTGAACTGTGGGGGAACCCCGAGCACCCGGAGGAAACCCACGCAAACGCAGGGAGAACATGCAAACTCCACACAGAAACGCCAACTGAGCCAAGGATCGAACCAGCGACCTTCTTGCTGTGAGGCGACAGCACTACCTACTGCGCCACTGCGTCACCCATTAAATTTATTTCCAAATTTAATTTGATTTTGAGTAGCTTGTCAGTGAACTATGACTCTGTTTAGCAAATGCTGCTCCATCTGAAAGTATGTGCTGAAGTTTTACCAGAACCAGCTTTACTGACAAAATGCACAACATTTGCTGACATGAAAAACACCTTCAATTATTCACACAGCCCTATGTCAAGATATATTTTACTTTGTATTGATTTTTTGCCGATAAAACAACAGTGAATAACAAGTATTCCTACAATTACTGACGTTCATACCATTTTACTAGACAAACACTCTCATGGATCTTCTTCCAGTTGGCTCCAAAGTCCTTCGACAGCCATAAGTCATACTGAAACCAGATGAAAAGAGTGTTAGTACAAAATAAAAGGAGCACAAAAATAATGTCTAATCTGTTGTCTTACATTGATGCTGTAGACCATGAGTATGTTGCTGTCTTTGGGATTGTAAGTGATCTGCATTAACGGATGGAAGGGAAGCTCAGAGGTCACAAAGCTTTTGCCGAAATCAACCGAGCGGAAGATTTTGGTGACTTTCTCCTCAGCCAAATCCCCTGTGAGGATCACCTGTGGGACAAATCATGAAGCAGTTTGATGACTTAAAAGATTGCTTAACATATTTATTTGTATTTTAAACGCTCTTAAAGGAAACAGTTCACCTAAAATTAAAATTTAATCACAATTAAGTAACCCTCAAGTGGTTCCAAAGCTTTACGAGTTTCTTTATTCTGTACTTTGAATGCTTAAGAAGATATTTTGAAGAAAGCTGAAAACCTATAACCATCAACCTAAAAATAACGGAAGTCAATAGTCGCATTTCCACTGTTGGGCCAGTGCGAGCCAGGGCTTTTATTGGGCCACGACAGATGACACGTTACTGTACATCAGGGCTATTCAATTGTCCGAACCAGGCCCTCCTGTTCTGGCCCTCCAAACAGTGTGACCAAGACATCAAAAATAAATTTAGTTCAGTCGAAAAGCGGCCGCTATAGTTATGAAGTCAAGTGCGTCTGTTAAATATAGCATGAGCTGCAGTAGAAAAAATCTCGCGCTGAGAGTTGTGCGTGCCTTTCAGTGCAATGTAAACAAAAGATATGTAAGGCGAATTATTATTAAAATAATTATGTACTGTATGTATGAATGCAGATTGCAACAACAGGTAATATAAATAGCTACTTGCTTAATATAAAGCTTGAATTTACATGAGACGTGATAACTGTGAAACCATGATTATTCTTCACATTATATAATTGTACAATTAAAATCTATTATTGTTGCATCCATAATTGTTATACAGTTCAAAACATATCATATGAATGTGTCTGAATGTAGAAGAAGCTTACTTCAGCAATGCACTGCTTTTGTTGTGCTCTGAAATACAACATTTGAATGTTTGTAAAAAAAAAAAAAAAAAAAAGGAAAAAGTCTATTGTACTATGCAGTGATTTTATGTAGTTTCAAAATACAATATATTAACATTTTAATGTAGAAAAAGCCAACGTGGAGCAAAAATACAGCATATGGGCTTTTATATGCAGTAAGCAGTTGTGTTATTACTCATATAGCAAATTATATCTCTCCAGCCCATCGTATGGGATGCTTTTCATAAACTAGCCCCCATGACAAACTAATTGAATAGCCCTGCTGTACATTACATTATATGTCTATACGCACAGGCCTATGTATTTTCATTCATTATATTTGTTTACTCGCCAACCAACTGTTGGCATTGTGCATCGAGTGGTCTTGCCACTAATGGAGGGATGATCCAGCACAGTGAGCGCACCCATCCATAATGTATAACCGCAGAAATAATAACCGGTAATAATTCGGTATAAAATGTATTTTATAACATCCTCGTTTTGATAGACGCCATCAAACATTCAGCTCAAATTCTCCGGAGAGACCTAAAACATTAATTTTTCCCTAAGCTATATGGCTCTTAGGTCATTCCCTTTTATTTAAGAGAAAAATGTAAGGATGTTGCATATTATTTGTTTATTTTAAGTAAAGGAAAGTGTTGTGTGTCAGCACATAAGAGCAAGTAATAAAATATAGCCTATATTTCACTGCGCTCAGCAGTTATCCACTAATAAAGCTCTACATGTAAAATTTCGTTTTTAATTTTTACCACGTCATAATAAAACATAAACATTTGTATAAGGACACAGAACACATTTTTTACGTGCTGTTTTTCCCAATGTTTTGTAAAGCAGCACTGCGCAAGACTGGATGCCACAAAAGTAGAACGTTTCTGATGGTTTCACTCCCCCATCTGTTTGCACGATTTGGTTAATATTATCGTATCCAAATACTTTATAAATAATATTTCTAAACTTCTCAGTAGTTTATTGTTTTTAGATAATATCCCAAAAAAAAATTTCAGATAGGCCTTTGTAAAATATTTATAGACCTTTGCTTAAAATATATACCAACATTGTTATAGATTTTGTTTGTTTTATTTTGGTTCATTTATTTAATGTGAATTTAATTATATCCAATATTTGTAATTATTCAAACGATTTAAATGCGCACGTTTCATGCACAAACACACCTTTTAAACTTGACAAAAACTCTCGACAACTCAAAGTTACTGGCTGCTGTGTCTTTAATATGATGTAAAGATTATTTTATGTTATTGAAACATCAAGGAGGACGCAGCAAAGAAATATCACTTAGTGTAAAAAATTAAAGTCGTTTTTATTTCTATCTTTACACTTAAAAGGGAAAGATAAGGGCAACTATAAAAGACCTCTAGCCTATAAGGTGTTTTATGGAATAGCCTACCTTAAACTGACCAGCTTAATGATTTTCTTTCCCTTATTTTTTTATTTGTTTGGTGCAAGTCCTCGTGTGCGATTGGAAATAGAAATTCTGAAAATCTGAAATACTAGTGTAATGGCAGCACGCCACCTTTATCAGACTTTGGCAAACTCTGCCTCTCCTTTCACTCTGCCCTGAATCCCCAGCTAACCCTCTTTGGCACAAGGTATTCACCAGGCCGAAAAATGCCAGCTGCTGGGCCTGATGAAGCCCTGATTTAGCCCGATTAGACCCCGGAAGTGACAATGAAAACACGACTGGCCCTGGCTCACCATAGCAAGCTCGCTTTAGGCGAGATAGTGAAAGTGTGGCTAATAATTACAGGTTTCAAGCATTTTTCAAAATATCTTCTTTTGTGTTCAACAGAAAAAAAAGAAAATCATAAATGTTTGAAACAAGTAGTGAGTAACAAGGATGAGGAAATGATGACAGAATACAATTTTTTGGGTGAACTATCCCTTTAATGATTTCTGCCTATTTTAATCTGGAAGAGATGCATATAAATGAACACAAATATCCATAATAATAGAAATAAAATTTGACAAATTCTTTAAGATTCCATTATTAATATTGAAATTCAGATTTATTTGTTAGTGTTTGTAATGTTTTTATTTATATTTTGTTGAGTAATTTCCACGTGTATTTCAAAATTAAAGAGCATTGTCATTAGTACCATTCAAAAGTGTATAAAAATCTAACTTTTCACATTCACTTAGTATAGCAGAGAAATCATTTTTTACCTTGCCGGAATTGTCAGGGCCAATTGCGATGCCGAACTCTGTCTGTATGAAGGTGTTGTTAATGAGGTCCGTGATGTCCTGAAATGTCTTTCCATAGTCTTCACTGACCAAGAAGAGATAACAGGCCACATCGATAAGTTAGTTTCATCTGGTGGGATTTGCGTTAAAGGGGACCTATTAATCCCATTTCACAAGATGTACAAGTTTCTGATGTCCCTACAGTGTGTATGTGAAGTTTCAGCTTAAAATACCACACAAGTAAAGTTTATATGTCATAACTCTTTAAAGCTGCCCCTTTTAGGCTTTAATTTTAATTGTGTCATTTAGGTGACTGTCGCTTTAAATTGGTTGTGCTCTTTTTAAAAGAGGGCAGAGCTACATATGTCTGCAGAGCAAGACTTAAAGGGTCACGAAACACCAAAACACATTTTTTGAGCTGTTGACAGTTGTATATGTGTCCCACACTGCTAAAAACACTATTAGGACACCTATATTTCACTGAAAAGTGTAAATTGGTTGTTTTTGCGTTATTTCAAGCAAATTCGTACTTCCGGTTTGAAACTAATTTTTGAAGCTGCGTCACGGTCATGACAAAATAGCGTGTATTCCAGCGTGCAGACTGGACGCCTGTGCCAGAGTGTGTCTTATTATGTCTTACAGTGTGATGCATTAATGCATGAGTAAGACTTGGTTCAAACCAATCAGCGCGCTCTATTGTGCAACTTCATTAATATTCATAGTGTCATAGTGTTTAGACGGCAGAGACGCCACGTTGTGTTGGCAAAATAAGCGTGAAGTGTTGCTTTTATAGTTTGCTGCAGTTAAGTTTCGTTTTCATTTTCTCTCTGTGAGAGCTCAGACTCACGCAATGGATTAACAGTGTACGCGACGCTCGACAACAATAACTTGCGTGTCTAAGGAGGATTATTGTTTACCTGAGAGCTGTTCTCATCTGCAAACGCTGAGATCTTGATTCGCTTTAGTCTCCTCTTAATAAAGACGCGGCCCTTGTTGCTGGTGATTGTCCTGTCTCTACAGATTTGGTAAGTGAGCGACCAGTGCTCTCGTGTCGTATCGAACAAACTATTGCACCGAGTCTAAACATGTTAGCACCACAACCAAACTTTAACCTCGTGTAGGGTTTTTACCGCATTTAATGACCGGAATAACACACGCGGCTTTCTGATGCTACCTGGCGTGTGCATCTAAGTTTCCGGGAAATGCAGAGGGTTTTTTTTCTCTCATTCGCCGTGCGGTATCAAACATTGCATGAAAAATACACGCTTAGAGCAGATCCTCGAATCAAATATCTCGTTTGTCGAGAGGGAGATGAATGAATTCCCTGAATGAAAGAACCAAACTGCAGTTAAAGTCCGCCATTTAATAATTTGGCAAATAATTCGACTACAGATGTCCATGTAGGTTAAACACCATCACTTTCTCCTGTGTGTATGTGTGTGTATTTTGACTGAAACTCGCGCGTGCCCAATAGACACTCCCACACCATCCCCCTTTTCTTCCTCCTACACTCCCCCCTAAACAGAGCTGGACACGCCCACTTTTCTGACTTTTTCCAAAGTAGAGGTGTGAAAACACCCTGCTGAAACGAGGGGGTTTCATGGCCCTTTAAGTCCTAGGCTAACGAGGAAGAGATAGTTACTAATGGGCAGGGCTTTTCCCCTCTAATGACACGTATAAAGCGAAAATGACGATCAAATTGTTTTTGCAAAGTGTTTGTGTTTTTATGAAGTGTGATTATAAAAAATGAAATGAATAGATTTTGACCATTAGAAGCTGGTTATATTCAAAGACTGCAGCCACATAACAGTGTTGTGTTTAAACCCCTTATAAAAGTGCTTTTACATATAAGGTGCCCTTTAAATATATTTTTGGACAGCTCTAAAAATCAGTCTTACCTTCTGTAGAGTTTGGACTGACCAAAGCGCATGATGAAAAGAGGGACCTGGAATGTGGTCAAAACCAGCAGGACCTGCACACGAGAGAGATTTTGGTGAAAAATGGTGAACATTACTGCATACACACACAAAAAATATGGTTCTTTGTTTTTTTTGGAGGCGATCATGGCGCACATAAAGAATCTGTTAAAGGTATAAACATGAATATTTGCTCAATATTTACTCATGCTCCACTCGTTCCAGATCTGTTTGAGTTTCTTTCTTCTGTTGAACACAAGGGAAGATATATACTGAAGAAACAGCCATCGACTTCTGTTGTATTTTTTATCCTACTATTACTTTTTCAGCATTCTTCACAATATCTTTGTTTGTGTTCAACAGAAGAAAGAAACTCATGAAGGTTTAGAAACACTTACAAAGCACCTTTTGATCAATTAAAGTCATTCTTATTTCTATATATTTCTATACAAGTCAATGTGTTTTGATGCGGTAAAGTTGCTGTTTAACACTCAAAGTGATTCTGTTATGTTTATAAGCCAATGCACCACTTTTAGTACTATTTAGCATCATTTTAATTTCAGTGTGCCTTGACAGAGAATTAAACTCTAGCTGGGTCAAGATATTGCGTGCCTGGACTTGAGCAGAGCCACAATTTCAACCTTCACAATCGTTTATTCAAAGATCAGTCAAGTTCAGGCGCTTCTGCTGCAGGAAAGTCTTCTGATTGGTCAGTGGCTGGTTCTCATTTAACTCCTGTCTCTAACACTTAAAGTCAACGTGACGTAATACTTGCTATTCATTTTAACTCTATAATCAAACACATTTCCATAAGAAGAAAGCAATGGTTAGGAGTCCACACAGTGTAGGTGATTTTGCTTAAATAAAAAAAATAATAAAAAAAGAGGCAGAGCTTTAAAGCGTACACATTTATATTAGATTAAACCCATGAAAAGTAGAGCTTTACGGATATTATTTTATGTCTGTTAAGACTCAGGCAGGGTAACAAATAAATAAATTCATTAATTATTTAATAAACAAAACAATAAATGTTAGAGTATAATAAAATGTATTCAAGTAATGTCTCAGTCTTAAACATAATTTAAATTATTTTACCATTTTTGTTTCTCTTGATTTAATATAATCTAAACAAAAAGAATGAAAAAAATCTAATTAAATTAAATAACAAAATTAAATAAAATTAAAATATTTGTACAGAAGCTTTCATAATGGGTCCACAAAAAAAATCTTAAATACTTTAAAATATAAATTAAAATAAGGAACTACATTTCATATTGTTTTACATTTTTACCTTTTTTATAATAAGAATTAATTAGTTAATTAATTGAATATTTTATTATCATTATTACAATTATTATTATTATTATTAATAACAATAATAATAACATTATTATTAATAATTATAAGAATAATTCATTTATAACAATGCAGGCCAGTGATGTCAGATCAAAATGTTAAATATTTTTAGATTAATTAATTATTAATTACATATTAAATTGTTACTATTATTCATTATTGTTATTATTATTACTTTTACATTTATTTATTAGTGTTACAAGACATAGCAGACAAGACAAAGCAAGGCAAGGTGAGCTTATTTCATACACAATGGTAATTCAAAGTGCTTTACATAAACAAGAATAAAAGAAACAATAAGAACTGGAACGGATACAACAGAAGACAACAGGAAAATAAAAATTATCAAGAGAATTAAAAATGATTAAAACAGATAAAAAAAACAGACTAAAATGTGTTAAAACAGGTTATAAAAGAACGAAAAAAGTTGCATCTGTTACGTGTCCCGGTTGCGGAACTCGTAGGCAGATTACAAGTGCCTGAATTATCAGGAGAAACAAAATCACATTGGGACTTCAGTGTCTTTCCCTAGGCGCAGCCAAAGTCCCTTTAAAGCATGTCATTTCACTTTGTGGCCGTCTTTAAAACGCCTTTTGGGCAGTATGCTCGGGCATTCCGTCTGAATAGAGAAACATCAAATTCTTCAAAATTGCTTGCCAAGCTTATGATTAAATTTTATATTAGGAAACACCAATTAAATTAAATGACATCTGTCTCTTTAGTTTCATTTCTAAACGTTTAAGTCATAAAATCTGCAGAAATTCACATCTGGTCCAAGCTCCTCCCTCGGAAAATCGTCTGTCTATAGTGATCCCTGATTGGCTCCTGTACTAGAAGGTGGGGCTTCATTAATCACATTGACTTACACTTTTCCCCATTCAAAACTATGGGAGTGGATGTTTTGCGTATTCTATCCTCTTTGTCACAGCTTAGTACCATCTGAAGTAAATAGAACAAGCATCGCCATGGTTAGCCACAGCGCACGTTTTTTCAAGTGCTGATGTTATTTTGTTTTAAACACAGTCATTAGTAGTGATAATAAAGGACTTTTATAAATAAATAAATAGATACATTAATAACGAAACAAACTTTACTATTGTGGATAAATATACAGTTGAAGTCAGAATTGTTAGCCACCCTGTACATTTTTTCCCCTCAATTTCTGTTTATTATTTTTTCAACACATTTCTATTCATAAAAGTTTTTGTAACTCATTTCTAATAACTGAGTTATTTAGTTTTTGCCATGATGAGAGTCAATAATATTTGACTAAATATTTTTAAGACACTTCTATACAGCTTAAAGTGACATTTAAAGGCTTAACTAGGGTAATTAGGTTAACTAGGCAGGTTAGGGTAATTAGGCAAGTTATTGTACAATGATGGTTTGTTCTGTATTTGTTCTGTATAATTTTGACCTTAAAACGGCGTTTAAAAAATAAAAACTGCTTTTATTTTATAAAAAAATAAAGACGAAAAATCTCCAGAAAAAAATATGATCAGACATACTGTGAAAAAATTCTTTGCTCTGTTTAACATCATTTGGGAAATATTTCAAAACGAAGAATTTTTTTTTTTTTAAACGGGGGCGAATAATTCTGAATTCAAATGTACAATACAATATAGGAAAAATTACAGATCATCCTAATTTTCTTATTTTCCTACAATCCCATCAAAATAAAACATATTTTAATTCATAATATTTATGAATGAAAAACAAACATATCCTTTGAGAAAAAATAAATAAATAAAAATAAATTAATAAATTATATAAAAAATAAGAGCAAGTTTACAGCAAGAGTTAAAATACATTTTTGTTTTTAATCGAAAAACATTTTTACAAATATTTTTATAATTATATTAATAAAAATAATAATAATAATTATTATTATTATTTATTAATTAATAACAACAACAACAACAATAATAATAATAACTATGATTAATTGCTAATTTTACTCATTCATTCATTCTCTTTTGGGCTTAGTCACTTTATTAATCTGGGGTCGCCACAGTGGAATGAACTGGCAACATATCCAGCATATGCTTATGCAGTGGATGCCCTTCCAGCTGCAACCCATATACACTCATTTACACACAAACAGTACGGATAATTTAGCCTACCCAATTCATCTACAGTGCATGTCTTTAAACTTGTGGGGGAAACCCAAGCACCTAGAGAAAACCCACGCCAACAATAAAAAATAAATTAAAACATACATTTAGGCCAAATTCCTGTTTTTAAAAAGCAAATTGGCTAAATTTGGATTAATATTTCTTTATACAAAAAGCACTTCTAGGAAACAAGCTTGTTTACCAGAACAATACTCATTAGAGACCCAATAAACAGTTCCCGGAAAGCTGCTAATTTCAACATCTAAAAAGCAACAAAGTCGTCTCCAAAGATGCTATTCTTTGAAAAGTGTTTGCACAGAGTTAACAGAAACGTCTCGAAGTGTTGTTGTTGTTGGGTGAAGGCTGGCCTGAGGCAGTAATTACAGCTTCTGCATGTTTTACAGCTGCACTTTGGTTCAGTTCTCCAAGCGACAGATTCATCCTCTAGTGTTGTTGGCGCTAAATGAGGGTTTGAGGTCTTGTCAAGGCAGACTCTGAAGACTCTTTCAGCCGCTGAATCTGTAATTCACTCCTTCTCGTTTCGCATTGACGTGTGATTGTAAGGCCACATTCCTGCAAGTCAAATCGTGGCGCTGACTTCAGAACAGCTTAGTGGCTAAGACGGTTCGGCTGACAATTACACATTCTGTTCATTCGCTACTGGCAAGTAAAAACAGTAGCAGTGACTAAATCTCTGTTTCCAGTTGGTATAAAAGGCATAGTTCACCTAAAAATTGTAATTACTTTATCCTTTACTCTCCCTCATGTGGTAATAAATCTTTATGAGTTGCTTTCTTCCATTGAACGCAACAAATGGATAGTGGGTTTGCACTTAACGTCAAGATTTTTTCATCAGTTAACTACATGGGCACCCATATGATATTACGATATTTAATAATTAAATATATCATAATAATATACAAAAGTGTT
The DNA here is from genome assembly GCF_052040795.2 of Danio rerio. Classification (NCBI taxonomy): domain Eukaryota; kingdom Metazoa; phylum Chordata; class Actinopteri; order Cypriniformes; family Danionidae; genus Danio; species Danio rerio. The sequence goes on from NC_141031.1 coordinate 39,211,744, forward strand.
GTGACGATAATGGAATTTTCAACTACAATACAATACCTTACAAAATATCGATATTTTATACCATTTACGATACCATAGGGAATTCCCTACTTTAAAGGTGCAGTGTGTAACCCAGTGGTTGAACTAGGTATTGCATTCCTGGATCAAAACAAACACAAGCGCAGGTTGCCAGATACAGGACCAACACGAGCGAGTGACTTGAGCCTAAAGACTGATTTAAATTATGTTCTATATAAAAGTAACGTCACACGATAGAAGGAATATTCTCCATATTAAAATGAGTTTTTGTTCTAACCCACAACTCGAATTGATATATTAGAAACGGCTTTAATTTTAGCAGCTAAACAACAGATAACTGACTGTGATCACCTCAGGTACACCTCATGTGCTTTATTCAGTGTCAAATGCTAACAATGTGAGTTTGAATGCCATTTTACATGACATTTATTGCCACACTACTGAAAGCAGCAGCAGATAGTTCACCTCAGACCTTGACAATCAAAAATAAACAGTTCGAAATTTAAATTTAGAACTGACTCAGTGCAAACCAACACATATCAGTGATTCAGCATCAACATTTAATAATGTTAAGAGGTTTATTGTGTATCAATTAGATATAAACCTTACCATTTTGTGAGTATTCTGTGCTTCTGAATGGATGTATTTAAATTTCTGTTGGGTTTCGTCCGGTGAAAACAGCCTAATTGCTTATCACTGTAAATCTCATTAGGTAGCGTGTTGTTTACGTTCGTAATATTTATATTACTTGCTAATTAATAACCACCTCATGTGGAACACTGAGGGTTCTATTTTAATGATCTAGGCACAGAGTCTAAAGCGCAGGGTGCAAAAGCATTAAGAGAGTGTCCAAATCCACTTTTGCTATTTTAAGGACAGAAAAATACACTCTGCACTGCAGCGCATGATGTAACAGGGTAGTGCTTATCTCAATGAGTTGTGCTTATTTAATGAAATATAGGTGTGTTTGAGAATAAACCAATCAGAGTCTCATCTCCCATTCCCTTTAAGAGTCAGTTGCGTTGCGCCTTAGCACATTTGCTATTTACATGGCGGACTTTGTAAGTGGAAAAACTGAACGCTTCACCAGTGAGAAACAGTGAAACAGAGCACCTACAGCGAGGATAAAGAATGAGCCTCCTCCAATCAGCCTTTACTTTCACTTTCTCTTTCTCTTTCTCTCTTTTGTAGATGAGGAAATTGTGTTGTATGCGCTCCACTAAAGAAATTCATTAGCCTAAATAATTAATTTTGTTTGTTAAACATAAAGATTTGTTTTAAAACTATTTTTAAATTTATTTATAATTTCCACCAAACTAATAAATGAACAGTAATAACGAAGTGTGCTCAATAAACTGAGTTATATCCAAACACACGTGCTATGCTCCATATGGTCCAAAACCTGACATGTGGACAAATCTAAATTTGTTTTTAATAAAAAATATATAAATATGCATATAATAAATAATACTTAAAAAAATAATAATAGTAATAATAATAATAAAAATAATAATAAATACATTATACAAATTGTGATGAAAAAACTGAAAAAAGCCCCTGTGGTTTTATTATTTATGTAGAAAATTATAATTTTTGTAATAATTTATTCCTTTATTTTTTTTTTCATTTGTAAAGATATTTGTGTATTGCTGTACATCCTGTGTATATTAAGCAATGTGTAAGGGAGGCGCACAACTAACGCGCTCTGCGCTGGACTATAGACCTGCTTTGATCTGGTCTATTGAACAGACTATTTTAGATCCTCAAAATAGCAACGCACCAACAATGCGCCTTAACACACCTCTTTTCTTGACCGGAACACCCATGAGTCTACAAAGTGGCACAAATGAATTTGTCATTTAAACAACGTGGCAGAAAACGGGAAAATTAAGGTTGCGCTGGTCTGAAAATAGCAACATGTCGGGGCAAACCGAGGCAAACATGCGCCGGGTGTATGATAAAGCCCTGAATCTGCATCTCATTTCGGAGTCTGCTACTGTCCACTGAAGGTCACGTTTTGGTCATGGGCGCATGCTTTAAAAGCCTTTCTAAATAAATAAATGAAATACGCGGTTTTGCACCAAGGCAATCCGGGGTGCTGAAATATAATTGGCTGAAGTGGCAGTCGGCAGGTTAAAAGAACCAAAACAAAGGCGAACGTTCCAGCCTGAAAAACACATTTTCAAAGTAGAATATCTGACCTCAGCATTGTTTTTTAGATAAACAAGAGTCTTTAATTATCTGCAAACATTTTATAGTATTTTTATGCTTTAGAAGACTTAAAATCTTACATACAGCACCTTTAAAAGTATGCAAATGAAGAAAAATGATAATAATAATATTAATAATAATAATACCAACAAAAACTTATAATGCTTAAGTCCAAAAGGCAATATATAAAAATAATTTTTTTAAAAAGGGTCACACTTTACAATAAGGTTCATTAGTTAATGTTAATTAATGCATTTACTAACATGAACAAACAATGAACAATACATTTACTACTGTATTTGTTCATGCTAGTAAATGTTAGTTAATGAAAATACAGTAGTTCATTGTTAGTTCATGTTATCTCATGGTGCATTAACTAATGTTAACAAGCATGGACTTGGATGTAAATATTGCATTAGTAAATGTTCAATTATGATTAAAAAATGCTGTACATGTGTTGTTCATGATTAGTTCATGTTAGTAAATGCATTAACCAATGAAACTTATTGTAAAGTGTATAAAAATGTGCAATTTCATCCTATTATCTGATAAAAGCAAAAGTGTTACAATCTTAATATTCTTATTTATTATTCATCTCACTGCTGGTGAGTAGAGAGAGTGCAACATATTTATCTAGACATAACGGAACTCTAAAATAGGAACTTTCCATATTGGTCTTGGTACATGAAAGATCTACAGAAGAGTTGATTAAGTTAAATAGGTAAAATTATCAAAAATCTTTAGTAATTTTTGAGCAAGATGCTAATGGTTTAGGGCGAGGCAGTGGCGCAGTAGGTAGTGCTGTCGCCTCACAGCAAGAAGGCCGCTGGTTCGAACCTCGGCTCAGTTGGCATTTCTGTGTGGAGTTTACATGTTCTCCCTGCCTTCGCGTGGCTTTCCTCCGGGTGCTCCGGTTTCCCCCACAGTCCAAAGACATGCAGTACAGGTGAATTGGGTAGGCTAAATTGTCCGTTGTGTATGAGTGTGTGTGTGAATGTGTGTGTGGATGTTTCCCAGAGATGGGTTGTGGCTGGAAGGGCATCCGCTGCGTAAAAACTTGCTGGATAAGTTGGCGGTTCATTCCGCTGTGGCGACCCCAAATTAATAAAGGGACTAAGCCACCAAGAAAATGAATGAATGAATGAATGCTAATGGTCTAATCTGATTCAATGATCTATGCTAAGCTAAGTTAAAATTGTTCCCGCTAGTCCCAGAGAACGGCTGAATGGATTCAAAAATGGGTAAACTCTACTGTTTAACTCAAGGGGAGTTGTAAATTAAGCCTTTTTTGTGTTCCTTTAAGTATTTTCACTGGATTCAATTGAATATATTGAAAAGAAATTACACAGAAATACTAACATCCCCAACTACATTTAAAACTATATCAATTTCATGCTTTGCTTTTGTATTCTTATGTTAAATGAACTGGTCAGATTTTGACTCACCCCTGTTCCATCTCCAACCCAGGCCAAAGACACTGAACCACTCAGGTCATTGAAGTTATGCTGAAAAAGAGGCAGAGACATCATGAAAACTTTCATATTAACAATAAACACTTTAATGAATGTTTTCCAGATTGATGATCACTGCACTTTCCCTGATGTTTTCTCTCCAAAAATAAACTCAAATATGTATTTTTAAAGAACATCGCTACAATTGGACTCTAAAGCGTCTTTAATTCTAATTTTGTCCTGTCTTTCTGTCTCGGTCTAATGTAGGTTTGTTTTCAGACAACTGCTGTGGTGAAACTGAACACCACTGGCTGTTTTACCGTAGTCCGCAAGGATGAGATTGCAGCCTGGAATCAGACTAAAAATATAAAACAAGAAAATATAATAATAATGACTGAGCACAGGCCTCCAAACCACAGCTTAACATAGCTAAATATAAAGAAACATGCAGTACAGGACAGAAAGTAATTGCACAAACACAATAAAAAAAAGCTAATACGAGGTAAAAGTACTAACGAATTCTAATACTTTGAACAAAATAAGATGACAACTATAATGACTATAATACGGGCTGGATTTCTCTTTTATTAGTCAAGTCAATAATGGATTTAAAAATAACCCTTTATTTAAAATTTTTAACACATATTTTTGCTGACTTAATTTATTACTGCTTGAGATTTAAATAGGAAAATTCTAAAAATTATTTGGCCATTTTTGACAGAGATGCTAATGGTCTAATACACTTCAATGATCTATGCTAAGCTAAAATTCCTCCCGCTCGACCCAGAGATCAGCTGAATGCATTCAAAAATGCTAAAACTTAAGTGTGTAACTCTAGGGGAGTTGTAAAATTAGCCTATTTTCAAAAACGTGGAGCGTTCTTTTTAGTATTATTACAGGATTCAATTTAATATATTACACAAATGACAGAATTACAAAGAAAGACCATTTTTAACATATTATTTTACTGACTTAATATATTACTGTTTAACTAAGCCCAAGCAAGAATATTAGTTCAACTTAATACTGTTAAATACCAACTTAATACAAACATTTAATAAATTATTTAGATTTTTATTATTTATTTACATTTTTTTGGCACTAACTTGAACTAAACATGAAAAACTTTAAGCGTTTTGTCCGTTCACTTACATGACAATTGAATTTTTTGGGCAAAACGGGTTTTAAAGTGCGCATTTTTTAAAACATTGTGTAACATTATGTACAATGTGTAAACTATAAAACAGGTTTTTTGTAAAAACTGTGACATCAAGCACATAAATATCACTACAGAAGAGTCAAGCTTTAAATAGAAAACTTTTTCAAAATTCAAAAATCTAAATCAAAATTCTTCGGTCATTTTTGACAGAGATGCTAATGGTCTAACCCGCTTCAATGATCTATGCTAAGCTAAAATTCCTCCCGCTAGACCCAGAGATAGGCTGAATGCATTCAAAAATGGGAAAACTTAAGTGTGTAACTCCAGGGGAGTTGTAAAATTTGCCTGTTTTCAAAAACGTGGATCGTTCCTTTTAGTAATCTTACTGGATTCAATTAAATATATTCAATAAATTACACAGAAAGACCATTTTTAACACATTTTTGCTGAATTAATATATTACTGTTTAACTAAGCCCAAGCAAAAATATTAGTTCAACTTAATATGGTTAAATAAAACAAACTTAATACAAACATTTAATAAATTATTTAGATTTTTATTATTTATTTTTATTATTTGGCACCAACTTGAACTAAACATGGAAAACTTTATGTGTGTTTTGACCATTTACATGACAATTGAATTTTAGGCTGTTTTAGGCTGGCTGTTTCTCAATATGCGTTCTTAAGTGTTCTTGCATCCTCGTGTAACGTCATTATCAACCGACAATGTTCAGTTCCAAAACTCACGACTGCAAGAACGGAGGATGCGTGAAAATACCCGGATGTGTTCTAGATAGAGGATGCATCGAATGCAGACTTCTCCCTTGAGAAGTCCCATAAGTAATTGCTGCTGAATAAAAGTGATGGGAAGCGCAGCATATACCTGTTTATTATTAAAGCTCAGTAGTGGGTTGAGTTTCCCCAAATGAAACAGTGAATGTAAACATCACGGTGCTATATGTCAGCAGACTCAACCACTAGGCTATTGGCGCCCATGACATTATTTTTAATAATCACAATATTGTTGCAAACACATTTAATCATTGCCGGTGCGATAGCCTAGTGGTTAGTGCACCGACATATAGCACAGCAGTGATCCTGGTGTCCTGAGTTCGAGTCCCGGCTCGTGGACCTTTTCCGATCCTATCCCCCTTTCTTTCCTTTACTACCTGTCATTACACTGTCCTGTCAAATAAAGACAAAATGCCAAAAATAAATCTTCAAAGAGCCCTTATTATGGGTGTTACGATTGACCGGGTGGATGGAGGCAAAAAAGTGTCACAGAAGCCGCTGGTGAAAGTGAAGAGTGATTTATTTACACAAAGTGAAAACAAAAATCCAGCAAAAAGGTGAAAGTGACAAAATAACAATAAAAAAAAAAGTAAACTATTCAATATTTACAATGTATATACAGGCTTGTTCAGCTAAATCAAGTAAATGACCTGAACAAAATCTGTTAACAATACTGACACAAACACAACCTTCTCCTACAACTACCCACACCAAGTGAATGTTTGGGGCCATTTTATTGTATTGGCCCCGCCCATGGGTTAAACCATTTTACTGGTAGTGGGTTACCATGTAGACAAAAAAATACATAAAAAGACATTCAACAGAAATATAAATTAATGCAAGTAAATGAATACGCATACAAAACTCAAAATACAACACAACAAATGACCAATACAAATTTAAACAACAAAACTGTGATTTTTATTTACTGACCAGGGGGTTGTGACCCTGATGATGTTATGGAAAATGGCTGCTCCAAAGTGAAGGCGGGAAAAATCTGTATAAATGGCTTTGTTTGAATGTTAAACAGGTTTGGTGCTGAGAAATGGAAACTGGTAAGTATATGTAAACTCTCTATGTTTGGTTAATAAATGAAGTTTGAAAGAAAACGTGTCTGTGGTTATTTCAGTGTTGATATGGGCTATTGTTTGACATAAAAGTGAAATTTTTACATAAACACAATGCTAATCTGGACAGAAAAAACAACATATACACATTACACAAACACACACATGCACAATACAAATAACACAAAGGTCCATGTTTAAAAGTATGTATTTTATGTATGAGTGCAATGTGATGTGTGTTTGTTAGTCACAGTGTCTTTTAGTTTTACACTGTGACAATGGGTGTTTGAAAATGACCTTCCATGTAGTGTGTAACACAGCTCTAAGTGAAGTGTAATATCCAGCTTAAAGGCTTAAATTTAAAAGTGGACAGTGTTTAAAACTATTGATTCATCTATAAAAGAGTCCACTCATAGTGCTTCAAGTGAATCGTCTTGATAAGGAGTCTTTAGCTGTTTCGACGTGACGTCGATACGAAAAAATCCCTGCCCAAGTATTGACGCGCAAACCCGGTAAAATTAAAACCTGCGGCCCTGCCCACAAACACTTTAGCAGATCCCGGTTAAATCAAGTCATGAAGACGCTGTGCTCAGCTGGATATTATTTGAAGTGTAAGCAGAAGTTAGTGTTATTTCCTCTACCCAAAGATGAAACTGTGAAGAGTCAGTGGTTGAGGTTTATTTTTGCAAAAATACCTCATCATTATAGCCCAGCCTTGTGCTGTTCCTGTCATTTTTCTAACTTGTGCATCAGCAATTTACACGCTTACAATGGGGGATTCGTCTACCATTTGTTAAAGGAAGGATCAGAAAAGACTACTGATGTATAGGATTTAGTCAGAGCTCGACAGGAACTTTATCAGTACATGGATCAGTGGATCATGGATCAGTTTCTTCCTCCATTTCACAAGAGTAAGGGTGGTTGAAATTACGGGAGGTTTCCGGGATAAATAAAATAATGGGTGGGTGGCTGGAGATGGGTCGGAAATAAGGGAGACTCCCGGGAAAAACAGGAGTGTTGGCTTGTATGCTCACACATACATTTCACTCTGTCTCACGCTGAATGCTGTCTACCAATCGCAACAGGCTGTCAAATTTCCAATCGGCACAGATTAGCTTCGTGCTAAGCAAGGGTTTGAGAACAAAAGAATCGCTGAAGGAATCATATGGGAGTCGCTGGGATAATTAGGTAAAAATAAACACATTTTATAAGACAATGAAAGTGTTTTTTGACGTTGCATGCAGATCAGCCTGTTGTTGGAGACACTTAAAACCAAAAAATGACCTATTTTAAATGTATAATAGGGGCTCTTTAAACACACACACACACACACACAGAATAGCATTACATTACATTACATAAAAAAACTGACAATTTAAAGAGACCTTTCAGGATTCAAAACTAATCAACAACTAGACCAAAAAAACAAACAAACAATGAAATGAATGTTAAATATACAAGTAAAACTATTCAGATGATCTAATAAGAGACAAGCATGCAAACAAACAGATGAACTGTGCTTAATCAGAACAATCCTGGTGATTCTAGGAAGAAAAACACAAGTGCTGGGATTTATTTTTCCACAGGGAAGCGGAACCATGTAGCGATATGCACGCAGAAACCACTGCTGATCCGACAGATGGCTGTGTCTGTGTGTGTGTGTGTGTGTGTGAGGGGGCATTTAAAAGGACAGGCCCGCTGTCAGTCGAGTGTGTAAACTCCCTTTCAGTTTCATTCGCTGGAATGCGAGACCCAGATGGTTTGTGTGTGTGTCTGTGTGTGAAGAACAGAGCGAGTGCCCCACATTTTCATCTGCCTCACACACTGAGAACAAGAGAGCGACTGATGTCCAAGAGATTGTGGGAGAGAAAAGGAGGGAAAAGAATAAAGGGAGTCTGAACACACACAAACAGACACACACACACACACACACACACACACACACACACACACAAACACACACACACACACACACACACAAACACACAAACACACAAACACACAAACACACAAACACACACACACACACACACACACACACACACAAACACACAAACACACAAACACACAAACACACAAACACACACAAACAGGCTCATATCCAAAAGCTAGTGAGCTGCTTGGCTACTTGCTTCATTACTACATAGGCATCTGAATCTGAAATGGAACCTCATAACTTGCACCGTCATCTACGTTGTTTCCATTCTGGTATTTTATGTGCAGCTTTACAGGGCCTTATGAAATCCATTTAATTCGTTTTTCTATGAATCCCGTTTTATTTTTCTCCATTTAAATTTTTCTCAGGAAACAAAACCACAAATATTTTGGCTCAACGCTTTCCTCAGTGTGTAGAAAACGTCTTTAGGAAGGCGTTGAGCCGAAACATTCGTGGTTTTGCCTTCAAAAAACGTAAAAACGCAAATATTTAAAATAAAAATAGTGCGAGTCACTCCTTCTTGAAATAATAGGAACTTTAGGAAACCAAAAACCCTGTAAAAATTTACCTCATTATACATTCAAGTTCAAGCAATTTGTTTAATTACAATTTTAGGAAACATGTTTAACGTTTACGAAATGTTTTACGTTTTTGTCAAATGAAATCAAAAACTAAAATGAAACCTTTTATTTTGACAGTCTCCAGAAGACTTTGAGAGTTTTTCTGTATCGATGACAAACATTTTTCACATTTTTAAAAATATCCATGTCAAACCAAGCCATATTTAAATGTATCTGTGAAAACAACTAAAGACTGCTCACACAACGTCCTCCATTTTCTATATTCTAAATAATCATCTCCCTGCATACCAAAGGATCTTATTTAAGGTTCAAGACACCCTCGAGTACTTTTTTTTTTTGGAGATTTTAACAGATTTGAGTGTTGAGCATGATTTAAGACAACATTAGCACCTGTCAGCTTTAATTGTGGGAAAAACTGGATAATTTTGAGCTTTTGTCAGCTAATTTGATCTTCCGGTTTTCAAATAATTATTGGGGCGGGATTAAAGTCGGTGATGTAGCACGAATCTGTGAGTGGAGTGGTGACACGTCGGTTTCTCATTATTATTCATAGCAGAGTTTTCTTATCCTATGAAAAGACCCTGCTTCTTAATTATTCATGAGAGCATGTGCTTTCCGAAGGCAAGGCAGACCTGCCAAGCTGTGATACCCAATGACTGAGTGAGATCGTCCACCTCATCACGAGTCGTATGTGTTTATTTCCATGATCCACAAGGTTTGTTGCATGCTTTTCTCCGCAATTCTGTCAGGCCTAATACAGCAAAGCTATTGGTTTGCAGCGAGCATTTCTGTCGCAAGAGCTGTACGAGAATTGGATGGCTTTGTCATTTTATAAGTTGAGTTCGTTACCATACAAACATAATCGCCTATATTCCTGCTGCTGTGTTCACCATATGTTTAAATCCTCCAGATTACTAGCAGGGCTAATGGTTGGAAAAGATACGGCAAGAGACCTGCTGCACTGCTATCCAGTATGCCTGCATTCAGACCCGGGGATTCAGGAGGAGAGAAGTTCTCCTCATTTATTGCATATATATGAACATGATTAGCTTTACAATAGTCAGATTGCGAGCATATGCAATATTGAGTCCGGATTATTATTGATTATTTACATGCGTTTCTTTAGGGCCTGTGACTGTATGAAAATTTTACTTATTAAGCATTCAGGTGTAATAAATTGTACTCCTTGTAACTTTAATAACGATGAATATTTTAAGTTATTTAAACAATGAAAACTACACGTAGTTATTTTACATTTGATTATTCAATTACTGTATACCTAAATACTGTTCTAAAAACAATAAAACACTGTTTATTTCAGTTGTATCTCTTTTTTTTATTGTATTTAGGTGTGCTTGTAGTTTATCATATTTAATGCCCTACAGAATCCATCTAATATTATAAATTCTTTCCAAGCAGAGAGATTCAGGGCATCTGGTGAAATTGGATTCTTATTGCAATATAAATCAAATAAAAAAAACATTAAAAATGTTACATTTTTCTAATATCGTGCAGTCCTACTCCATATCTAAAATAAAACATTGTGCATTTATAAAGAATGCAAATGCTGAAGAATCACCAATTACTCTGGGATATGAACGGCGGGAGCCCTTCCTGACGCAACTAAGAACTGGGAAAGACTCTCTCATTTATACACACACACACTCATATTCCTGAAACAACGTCTCTCATCAAAACAATTTGAATAAATGACCTCCAGACTCACAGCAGTGGCTCAACAACACTGTGTTCCCAAACATCAGCCATCTGAACACAAGATAACATGGCTGTGTTTGTTATCGTGTTTTGTCTGTAAGTCACTTTTATTATTATTATTATTGGCAAATTGCAACAGTTTCCCAAAAAGTGACAATTACGTTCTGAAGACATGGTAAAAGTGCTTTATTTACGTTGTTTTACATGATATAATTTTTTGCGTAACTAACTGAAATGTGCAATGTTAGAGGAAATGTTGATGTTGGATGAAATGTGACATTTTTTATATTTTAAGCTTTTTAAGTACTTAAAAAGCAATTCACATATTTTCCTTTACTACAATCGATTGAATATGAAACAATGACAATGGCAATATTTATAATAAAATACAATTAATATAATACAAAATAGCAAAACAGCTTAAAATTAACAGTTAAACAAACTATAAAATAAAAAAGAAAAAAGCAACACAAGACCAGGAGACCGCAAGAGAAAAAAAAAAATAATAATAAAATAATATATGTGGAACAAAGTAAAATAAAAGTTAGGTAAAATGTGGTATGTTATAATCAACCGGTACATGTACAACAGAAAAAATAAATTAATGAATCAAATAAAATGAAATAAAATAAAGATAAAACTAAATAAGATAAAAATAAATAAGATAAATAAAATAAAACAAAATACAATAAATTATAATACAATAAGATAAGATAAAATAAAATACAATAAAACTAAATTAAATAAAATAAGATAAAAAATAAGATAAATAAAATAAAATACAATAAGATATAATAAATGAAAAAATAGATGAAGATGATAGATAGATAGATAGATAGATAGATAGATAGATAGATAGATAGATAGATAGATAGATAGATAGATAGATAGATAGATAGATAGATAGATAGATAGATAGATAGATAGATAGGATGAAAAAAATAAATACAATAAGATAAAATAAAATAAAATAAAGATAAAATAAAATATAATAAGATAAAATAAAGAAAAGAAAATAAGATAAAATTAAATTAAATTAAAAAATTAAATACAATAAGATAAAATAAATAAATCAAAATAAAGAAAAAATTAAATACAATAAGATAAAGGAAATAAAATAACATAAGTTAAATTAAATAAAAAATTAAATACAATAAGATAAAATAAATAAAATAAAACAAGATAAAATTAAATAAGATAAGACAAAATAAATAAAATAAAATACAATAAGACAAAATAAATAAAATGAAATAAAATAAATAAAATAAAATAAGATAAAATAAATAAAATAAAATAAGATAAATAAAATAAAGTAAAATAAGAATGATCAGTTGGCATTCTGTGTGGGGAAATCAGGTGCCCTAGTTTCCCCCACAGTCCAAAGACATGCGTTATAAGTGAATTGAATGAACTAAATTGGCCGTAGTGTGTGTGTGTGTGTGTGTGTGTGTGTGTGTGTGTGTGTGTGTGTGTGTGTGTGTGTGTGTGTCTGTGTGTGTGTGTGTATGTGTGTGTGTGTGTGTGTGTGTGTGTGTGTATGTGTGTGTGTGTGTGTGTGTGTGTGTGTGTGAATGTGAGAGTGTATGGGTGTTTTCCAGTAGTGGGTTGCAGCAGGAGAGGCATCTGCTGTGTAAAACCTATATGCCAGAATAGTTGGCAGTTTATTCCACTGTGGCGACCCCTGATAAACAAGGGACTAAGCTGAAGGAAAATAAATGAATGAATGAAAAAAAAAATATTTTCAATGATGTTTTAATGCTGCCTGTGTTGTGAATTTATATGTTGCAACAAATATATTCCACTAACCTGAACTGAAATAAACAAAAAAAAAACACTTCTGATATGGAGGGGTGACACCCCATTCGTTCCGGACTCATGTTGAGTTTCTGATGTGCTATTCTACAGTCCATATGGTCATGTTTGTCTAAGGAGGCCTCCAACTTACTCCCTTCTACAGGCCACATTCTCCTGCATTTCTGTAATTCCACCCAAACCTCTGGGGATCAATGACTGTGTCACAAAATACCCCATTTCTCACTCCAGCCCAGTGATGATATCGCCTTATAATTTCTGCACATTTTTCCATTTAAGGCAAAACACTGCATGCGAAAACACAGCTTTTTTATGCACCTGCCAATTTTTGGCTTTCCATAAAGTGTTTGTTTTTTTTTGTTTGTTTGTTAATGTAGTAACAACTAAACCTTTAAGTGTTCCTTTTGTCACATTTGATCAATTTTTCTGTCTAAAATTCAATAATAATTTATATTTGTAAAGGTTGTTTTACTCAAAATTAGCTTTTTTGTCACCTGATAAAAACCATAAATCTCACAAATACACCAAACATCACAGTTTTACTCTGCTATATTACTACATTCTGAAGGCTTTTATGGAGAAATATGTTCAAACATGATATGCATATTTATATAACATTTATTTGCTTATACATATTATACTATTTTAGTTTTTATATTTTAGTTGATTAAAATTTGATCATATTTCTGAATGATAGAGTGACAAAAATAGATTTAATCATCTAATATTAAATATCTAGTGTTGAGATTTATTATTACACTAAACTTAATATTTAATCTAATATTTAAAAAAATAAAAAATAAATAGAAAATTTGAAGCCGATTTTGTTATGTGGAAGCAATGTATGCAAATGAGAGCATGTTGATTAAATAATGACTCATTTGCATATTTAAAGTAAATATATTTTAAAAAACAGTTATACAATACAAATTGTATACATTTCTTAAAATCGATTAATCACCTGGGGGAGTATGCCGATAACCACTTGTTATTTTTGACCCTGTTTACCAGCCTTAAAGTCTAGCCTTAAAGTCCATTTCAAATCAACATTTACAATGTTTATATTGCCAACGCAGATTATTACACAGCAAAATCATCTGAGTAAAATTTACTTAGTTTAGATAGTAGTTTAGATAGTATTTGGTCCCTCTAAAGATGAAGTTAAAGTTACTCAAGTTAATGAGACAATGTATATATATGTATATATATATATATATATATATATATATATATATATATATATATATATATATATATATATATATATATATATATATATATATATATATACACACAAACACACACAGTCCAAAGACATCCGGTACAGGTGAATTGGGTAGGCTAAATTGTCCGTAGTGTATGAGTGTGTGTGTGAATGTGTGTGTGGATGTTTCTCAGAGATGGATTGTGGCTGGAAGGGCATCCGCTGTATAAAAACTTGCTGGATAAGTTAGAGGTTCAATCCACTGTGGCGACCCCGGATTAATAAAGGAACTAAAACCTGGTTTATACTTCTGCGTCAAGTGATCGGCGTAACCCACGGCGCATACAACGTGCGTAGCTGTGCATTATTACTTCTGCGCGCTGTCTCTGTTGGTCTGCATTAACACTTCCGAAACGCTAGTTGGCAGTGAGGTGTAAATGTTCCTCTGTGTCGAGTTTCTTTGCTGTTGTTTTGTTTTTCCTGAACACTTCCTGGATGTACAAGTGGCTCAAACTCGCTCATTTTGAGGCAGGAACCGGCGGATGTGCAACAACTTTAACTATGAGGTAAACACAAAACAAAACTTTCCATCCAGAGCTCCTTCAAGGGACTCCACACTTGTAAACAATCGCTCCATCAGGCTCGCACCATTCACGCGGCTCTCGGTCCCGCCCAGACTCATCAGCACTACCAAGCCGACCAATCACAAAGCTTACGCTACGCGTCGTTGCGATGTGTAGTTAAATTTTTTGAGAGGTGCACGTCAGCGACGCCGACCGCCACGGCAAAGGGCTATGCGTCAGCGCCGTAGCATACGCCGATGTTTGACGCAGAAGTATAAATCAGCCTTAAGCTGACAAGAAATTGAATGACTGAATGAATGAATGAATGAAAGGATTAATTAGGTGATGATTGAGCACTGATGATGAATAACTGCTGTTAATAAGCAGAAACACAGAAGAGAAACACAAAACTAGAAATGACTTCAGTCAGCTAAAATATAATACATTCAATCTCTCAAAATCTCAGCAGAGGATTTTACTTTTCACCAACTTGTTTACCCTTATTTAAAGAGGGACCAAATACTCTCTGAACAGAGTACATTTTACTCAGAGTATTCATTGGGTGAATAATTTAAATGTTTGTTTTGGTAATCTTCAATCGAATTCTGACTTTTAGTTTCTGTGTTTGGAGTGGTGGTCCTTCAGTGATGACATCAGTTTGACACTTCAACCAAAATAATCTTAACCACTCCCCTTTTACATTTAGTTTGCTACCAGGAAATGATGCTAAAATAGAAATCCCCGCCCCCTACTTAACATTTAAGCGCTGTTGCACACTGGAGCATTTTAAAGCTGCAATTCATCAGCTGATCTGCAGTATGTTCGCTTAACATGACCTTGAAACTCTCCAGTGTCCCTGTATCTGTGGTTACACTCAGTAAACAGCGGTGAGTTTGGTGAACTGATGACCTTCACGGCCAAACACAGTCATTTCTGTTGAGCACAATGGCAAATCAGCGCTGTTTAAGAACATGCTCAGTAGCGCTCAAATGCGGGAAATGGACGTTTTTAAAATTTCAGTACCGATTGGTACCAAATTCCAGACAACCCTAACATCCAGTAAAGCAAAAGAACTACACCATTTTTGAAACTCCCCGACATCTAGTCCCAATGAAAATTTGCACTCTCACAATCCAAAGTGTGAACAGAAGTTTTCATGCAACCAACCTCGGCCAACATGGTTCTGATGCTCGGTTCCTCAAAACAGAGCCTGAATAGTTCATGTGTTTCCAGAAGAGCAAGAAGTGCTGGTCTGAAACACCTGCACAAACTCCCTGTGTTTCTGAATAATGGCCGCCACTTCATTCCTTGCCATATTTAAACCAGAAGGAAAGAAACACACTGACATCCCGGTCCTGGCCAACAAAAGCCAGCCTGCCAAAAATGGCCAGCAGCATGCCAACAAGTGCTCTTAAACAGAGGATTAAAGAGCAATGAGGGGACATTGTGACGATGAAGCTTTACTAATTCTAAACAAACCAAAAATGATTTAGAAAGCAAATATACATGTGTAGAATCAATTTTAATTCTGTATACAGCATGCGTGCTGTTGCATGCTGCTGTTGTTATTATTATTATAGGAACAAAAAAACAGGACCCGACCACATGACAATCTCAAAATACTGTATATTTCTGAGTCCGCCAAACACAGGTGAGTGGGTATGACAAAGCACCTGTTAAAAATCTCTCTGACACTTGCACCAGACACTTTCTTACAATTACTTCATATTGCAACAAAATACTCCCCAAAAGTTCTTTGCTTTGGGCAAAAGCATCTGCAAAATGACTGAATGTATGTATTATTATATAACGCTAATTCTTATTACTCATATACATTAATAATTGTAGATATAAAATAAATATGTCATTTCATAATAAAATATTTCAAGTTATTGTATATATGTATAGCTGAATATTTAATATGTTTTAATTTATTCCAAAATCTATAATTATAAAAATGTATATGAACATATATTTTGCATAATTTTCATAAAAACACTGTTGTCCAATGATTTGCCTGATTAACCTAGTTAAACTTTACTTTAAGATGAATACTAGAAATTTTAAAACTAGTGAAATATTATCTACTGTCATCATGGCAAAGACAAAAGAAATTAGTA
This sequence comes from Danio rerio, assembly GCF_052040795.2. Classification (NCBI taxonomy): domain Eukaryota; kingdom Metazoa; phylum Chordata; class Actinopteri; order Cypriniformes; family Danionidae; genus Danio; species Danio rerio. The sequence continues at coordinate 39,228,376 of NC_141031.1, forward strand.
AATAAATTAGTTTAATATGTATACATGTATTTATGTACAGAAATTCTGTGTAAAACTTTTATTATAAATCACAATAAAAAATATAAGTCAAGAAAAAAAAAAAAAGAAAGTCAGTCAGAATTATTAGGGATCTAAAAACCCAACCAAAATTAAGAACCACAGAGCTAAATGTAGTCACTTCCTTCGGGTATATCAGAATTATCTGCCATGGTGAACCAAGAATGCATGTCCTGTATGCACTGCGCATTTGCGATGAACTGGCCAAGTATTTGCATCAGTGTTTGTGTGTATCTGAGTTTGTGTTTGGCCTTAGGCAGTGCTGCAATTTTGTTCCACAATCCTGCTCAATTGTGTGGTCAGAATCAGACTCAATCCATTACAAGGCTTAGAGACTGGCCACAGGTCAGCAGTGGATTGCTATGGTCTGCTTTCACAAAGTTCACTGATACAATCAACCGATGGCTCAGTGAGTATATTTGGAGCAAAAATCCATCCTGCAGGGAGAAGAGAGCCGGAGAATATTAAACCCTGTCTGCTCTGCTAAGACTTAGATATCCTCCTCGAAAACCTCCAGCAGAATCATACGCCACACAGACATTTTTAAGACAAAGGTGTATCTGTATATATACCAGTGAAAATGTGTAGGAAAAATTACAAACTCAACACTTTTGATGTCAAAATGCTTGGTATTAGGGTTGGGCGATGTAGACTATTGTACGATGTCTAATGTGAAAAATTGCGATGGACGATGGCATCGTCGTCGTAGGCGGGGGTGGTTGTTGTTGTTAAATATCAATTAATCCATAACAAATTAATTAATTGTAGCCTACCGTTTTTCACTACCTGACCCACATGATCTTTGCTTTACCCATAACAAAACCATAAATAAAGTTACAAACAAATGAGCACCTGTCAATCACTTTTTATCCGCAGGTCTGGCATGAATAGGCAGTGATCTGTGGCATCATTATAATGGCTTTTCCCACAGCTGGTGAAAGAGACAAGAGTTTGTTTGGAGTTCTGTTCACTGTAATTTGTATTGTGAATGATTATAACTTCCTTATTTTATTATTATTATGAGGAAGTAATAACAAAGCGAAGATGCTTGGGCTCGACCGTTTTGGTCGCATTTGCACCCGAAATTTTATCTATGCGACTTAAAAATGTATTTGCTTGCATTTAGGCGAGTGCACACATTTTCACTGTTTTCATGTCAAAATCCTCACGGCGTGTGCAGGTTTAGGAGACGTTTATGCAGAATGCATCTTTGCACCTACGGTAAAAATGCCAAACGCAGCACTCAAGAACAGATTAAACAGTTGTTATGTGAACTTGCTGAGGTAAAAAAAAAAAAAGCCAGCAATGCTTGCCCCGCCTTTGTGCTCTTCTTATTGGTTCTTCCAATGCTCTAGAACTGAACGCGAATGGATTGGTTAGTATCAGCTGTCAATCATTCAGTGAATGCCTTCTGGCTTCAGATGACAGGAGATACAACTGCGGAAATGTGAAGCACTGAAGATGAGAGAATGAAAATAACTAAAGTTAACCTAAAGTTACTAATAATGGCACAACTTATTAGTGATCAAGTGCTGAATGTTTATCCACCATACACTTTTCCAAGAGTGGATAAAAGACTTCCAGTGGCTTCAAGTCCGCTATGAAAATAACTAAAGCCATTTACTGTAAAGTGTGAGGAACGGGGTTAGCAGGTAACAGTGTTTGCCACTGAATCTACACATTTTAAGTGTGAGAGGTGCTGTATAATTCTTCATTTAATCCTCACGATGCTGTCAGCTATGCAAGCGACAGCTATATGTAACATTTAAAACAGCTCATAAAAAGACCGTTATTGCTATTAAGATGACATGCAAATAATAAGTTATATATATAAATGTGGGGCCATGCGATGGATCACTATGCCTGCTCAGTATTGTGAAGTTTGTCTGCCATTGGCAATGGACAATGGCATAGTCTATCAGCACAACCCTACTTGGTATGTCATTTGTGCCACTTAACTGACATCCCAAAAACTGGGACAATCATACTTCTCTGAGGTTTACTTATAATGTTAAGATCAAAAAACATTGTGATTTTAAAGAAATACTCTATTTTCTGTCCTGTTTTGACTCTTTGAATTGGTGTGGTGTATTGTAGAATCCAAAGTAAACGCAGACTGCTGTGATTGGCTGATAGTTTTGCATACTTAAACAGTTTAAAGAGTTAAAGACAGCTGTGCGTTCACCGATGTTAACTTCCACATCTTTGTTTGACAGCCTACATCCTTTATAGATGGAAGCTGCTGTGATTTAGTTAAAAAACACTTAAATACTTCGTATATATCAATCTGTAATAACAGAAAAGCAACAGTGATTAATATTGTACTGCATTACAAACAGTTACTCACACTCAAATCCAATCTGCTTGTTAAGTCGTGAGGTGTGGAATACTGTTTCTAGGTCCAAGCCACTATGGAAATGATTAGTTTATGAACCCTTTTAGTAGAGGTGTGAACCTATACTGGTCTCACAGTTCGGTTCAGTTACGATTATCATGCCATCGATTCGGTTCAATTCGATATCTCGGTGCATCACGGTGCATTGACGATGCTTTCCATAGTGTTATATTTGGGGGGGGGGGGTGTATAACATGCTGTCTGTATAAACACACAGACACACAGCAACACACTGTCTCTCATTCACAAACATTCACAAACAGACAGCATCAAACAAACAAACACACACAAACAAACACACTTAAGCCCTTGCAACAGGGAGAGCTCGCGCTGAGCGGAGCAGAAAAACGAAAAAAACGAAAAAAATAAGCACTTTTCCGACGGTCCCTTACAGAGAGCTCCTCTTAGCGCGAGCTCTGCTGGCTAAAGTAAACGCAGACTGCGAGGGCTTAAACGGAGCAGTGCTCGTAATGTCGAGCGCAAAAAAGAAAGACAGCTGTGAAACATAACCAGCTTTGTCTTTCTGTAGGAAACACACTTTAGATCTTTTTAGGGTAAGCGTTTTTTGAGTTATTGCCGTCTATAACTGAAAGTGTGTCAGGAAAATCGAAAACAAAACCAACTGAAGCGCGCTCATTTCAGGGCGCCCCCCTGGATATACAGCACCCTTAGCATTTGCCTATGTTGCCTATGCCACGGGCCGGCCCTGAGTTGGCTGAGTGTTGTAAATAACGGCGCTCACCTCCCTCGCGACATAGGAGATAAATGACGTCACTACATAATAACCGGTTATGGTTATTACTGAATCGATACCGAATTGTCCGCGTCTGCATCGCGGTGCACCGAAGAAACAATTAATTTTGACACCCCTACCTTTTAGTCATATCACACGTTAAAGTGATTTTTAAAATCATGGTGTACACAAGAGTGGACTTGCTGCATCACAGGTATCAATAAAACATACAAAAATTCATCACATTCTGACCATCATCCATTTATAGGAAAATACCAGATATATATCGAATACCGTCATTCCTCTTAAAACTATCGAGATATGATTTATTGCCCATATCGCCCAGCCCTAACATTTACATCGTTTTGGCAGACTGGCTTCAATACAAGCTGTTTTCAGACTAAAGGGAAAGATTTGAGCTCTGAAACTTACAGGATGTTTTTATAGTATAATGACCTCTTATTTGTCAAAAGGGCAAAGAAACATTGATTTCTCAGTTCATGACCACTTTAAAAATAAAGGCTTCTTATTGGCATCCATGATTGACCTTTACATTCCACAAATAGGTTCTGTAGAGTGGAAAATGGTTCTGTAAATTACTGAAATGTTAGTCACACATGTATTGCTCTTCTAGGAACTGTTCTCAGAAAAGTCCTAGAAGAAACCTTTCACAACAACTTTACTTTGGACCTTATTTTTTAAACAGTAGAGGGACAAAAACCCTGGACATCTCTCCTCCGTGTTGAACTTGTAAACAGTCTTTTGAACCAAAGGTCTGGCCAAGAGAAGCTTTAGACTCAACCCAAATGGCTTCACAGTCTGAAGACCAACAACAAACCTGACTTCATCTCTACGGTGAAAAAAAAAGTGAGAATTTGGGTTTAATAAGAGACACGTCTCAAATAGAGGAGCTATTTAGACAGGTGGGTAAATGCTACCATGTGAACCGAAAACATGCACAAAAATATCCTGGAATCAAGAACTTAAAGTGTGTTTTTCTAACTGAAATGGGTAAGAGGTCAGCGTTTCGTTAGATGGAGCCGTGTTTGTGTTTTTCTTGGACTCGCATAAATAACTCCCCACTGGCACAACTTGGATTTAAACATCCAGAGCGGCTGTAGTCTTAAAAAGTGCATCCCTAAACACTCAAAGCTATCCAAACATGCGCAGTCATAAGCTCATGCCGGCTTCATCTGAAGAATCTACGAGCAGTAATTATAAAGACTTAATTATTAAAGTTTCTAATTGCTCTGGCTGATCATAAATTCCATTAAGCAAAAGACGATCAGCCAGTTTTCACATCAAACGACCACAGATTTTCTGCGCAACATCATGGTCGCTTTGTTTGTACATTTCGGACTGAAACACAGCTGGAGTATTAGAAAGCATCCTAATAACTGCCACAATGGCTCACTGACAGCTAATTATTCTAATAGCTAATTATTAATTACATTTTATTCATAATTTAGTCTATCAATTATTTTTAACTGGCTGGGTGAATGGTCAGTGTTGATATTTCGATGGACATTATTAGACATAGGAAGTCAGTAGATTTATGAAACACTAATAAGTACTAAGCTCAATAAAAGGGATATAAAGTTGAATGCAAAATTATTAACCTTGCTGTGAAATTTTCATAGATTTTCAATTACTTCCCAAGTGATTTTCAATGATTTTACTAGTATTCAGTTTAAAGAGAAATGTAAGGGCTTAACTAGGTCAATTAGGTGAGTCCTTATAGACTACCTGACAAAAATCTTGTCGTCAATCCCAGGTGTAAGAGCAACAAATAATAACTTGATTTCTAGTTGATCAATTGGAAAAAGTGGCAGAAGGTAGATTTTTAGATCTGTTGAACTGCATCCCAAATTCCCAATCATCACAATACTGCAGAAGACCTATTGGAATTTGCATGGACCCAAGATACTCACAAAAACCAGTCAAGTTTGGTGAAGGAAAAGTCATGGTTGGGGGTTACATTCGGTATAAGGGCGTGCGAGAGATGGAGAGAGTGGATGGTAACATTAACAGCCTGAGATATCAAGAAATTTGGGCTGGCCATTACATTATAAACCACAGAAGAGGGCAAATTCTTTAGCAGGATAGCGCTCCTTCTCATACTTCCGCCTCCACATCAAAGTTCCTGAAAGCAAAGAAGGTCAAGGTGCTCCAGGAGTGGCCAACCCAGTCACCAGACATGAACATTATTGAGCATGTCTGGGGCAAGATGGAGGAGGAGGCATTGAAGATGAATCCAAAGAGTCTTGACGAACTCTGGGAGTCCTGTAAGAACGCTTTCTATGCAATTCCAGGTGACTTAATTGAAATGTTATTTGAGTCATTGCAGAGATGTATAGATGCAGTCCTCCAAGCTGATATTGTTAATTCGTTTAATTCAATATTAACCTTTCTTAATGAGACTGGTGGGCAAAATGTATTCAGCACAAGTCTATTACTGGTTTCTTCTTGGAGACCACCACCATGATCATCCTCAATATTTAGTAGTGGCCTGTATGTATTTTAATGTATTTGATTGCCATAAAGGTGTCAGAAATTTTAACCTGGTGCTATAAAATCAATCTGCTGCAGCTGACGCTATTGCCGTGAAACACACCAATCCTATGAAAATAAATTAAAAGGTTGATGGATTTTTATTTGCATGTTGTTGCTTTTGTAATGTTAATGTTAACTACTATTTTTATCTTCCGCGGGTTAGGGATAAAATATGGAAATTCTTATAGTTTATTAAAAGTTTATTTGACTTTTGGAAATCACCAAGCGACTTCCTATCATTGTTCCCCGACCCCCACTTTGAGAACCGTATAGACAACAGTGGTTTGTTCTAGAGCTGGGTCGATAACGATATCATATCGAATCAAAGATGATAAACTCTGGACATTTTTACTCGACATTGATCCTAAGTGACAATCACACAGCAGAAATATCCAACAACAGAAATATATATTTGTGTTGATATTAGAGATTCACCAAATTGTTGGCCAAAAATAAGTCATGCTGCATCACCCAGTATTGTTTAGTGTATTTGTTTCACAGATAGACTCGTTCGAGCTGATAGAAAGGCAACAGTAACTCAAATAACCACACGTTACAACCGAGGGATGCAGAAGAGCATCTCTAAACCCACAACACGTCAAACCTTGAGGAAGATGGGCTACAGCAGCAGAAGACCACACCGAGTGCCCTCCTATCAGCTAAGAACAGGAAACTGAGGCAACAATTCACACAGGTTCACCAAAATCGGACAAGAGAAGATTGGAGAAACATTGCCTGGTCTGATGAGTCTCAATTAATGCTGTGACATTTAGAGGGTAGGGTCAGGCTGGTGGTGGTGTAATGGGGTGTAGGGGATTTTTCTTGGCACACCCTGGGCCCATTAGTTCCAATTGAGCATTGTGTCAATGCCACAGCCTACCGGAGTATTGTTACTGACTAGGCATGGGACAATAACCGATTTCAAGGTATACTGCAGTTTTGGAAAAATCAAGGTATTAAAACCGCATAATGTTTTGCTATACCGTTTCTAAGGTATATGTAGCTTTTTTAAGTGTTTTTTCATGTGTTGTAAGGAAATCTGTGTTTTTGAAGCTAATGAAGATAGTAGAAGTCAATGGTTTATTTGAATTTTGTAGCTTGACATGTTTACTGTTCCAAATATTATAAATGTTGCCTAAAATGTAATATATTGCATTAAATAGGGAAAAAAGTTGTTGTTTTTTACTAAGACACTTAAAAAGTAATTACTTTACAGCAATAATCACAATACCGTGATATTTTTATCCAAGATTATCATACCGTCAGAAACTTATATCAGCCCATGCCTATCCGCTTGTTAAGTGTGACGTCACGCGAAGCGGCTTCTGGGTCCAAGCGCTCTATTCAACTGAATGGGGAAACTCATGAAATGGTAATAATAAACGTTTACAAAGCGATTTAAGTCTTTCGAAAATCACGATCGCAATATATATGTTCATGCCTAATATCCGATGGCCAGAAAGTGATTCATTTATTTATAAATTGTTACATTTTTGGTATTTGTTATGCAGCAAGCCCAGAGATTGTTGTGTACACTATGACTTTATATAAGATTAACTTTAATGTGTGATATGAATAAAACGTGATCATAAACGAATGATTTCTCCACTCAAATGAATGGCGGCTTGGACCCGGAAACAGTATTACATGTGTCACCACTTAACAAGCGGATTGCTGACCATGTCCATCCCTTTATGACCACTGTGTACCCATCTTCTGATGGCTACTTCCAGCAGGATAACACGCCATGTCATAAAGCATGAATCATCTCAGACTGGTTTCTTAAAAATTACAATAAGTTCACTGTACCTCAAATGGCCTCTACAGTTACCAGAATTCAATCCAATAGAGCAGTTTTGGGATGTGGTGGAACTGGAAATTCGCATCATGGGTGTGCAACTGCGTGATGCCATCATGTCAATATGGGCCAAAATCACAGAAGAATATTTCCAGTAACTTGTTGAATCTATGTCACGATGGATTAAGGCAGCTCTTAAGGCAAAAGGGGGTCCAACCTGGTACTAGTAAGGTGTACCTAATGAAGTTGACGGTGAGTGTATGTTAAAAATAATATACTTAAAAATAACTAACAGAAAAAATTCTTCAAGGTCATTATCTTTTTTGGACCAAAATTTACATAATGCAAAACCCAGCTGATATATGATTTCTAAACCCTAAAAATGTCAATAAAATCAACATTGTTGAACTTTTCAACATTCAAAAGTTGTCACCAAAGTCACTAATACAATCCGAAAGCATAAAGAAACTGAAAACCACCATGAATAACAAGCAACAATCAACCATCATTGCACTAGAACTGTGTGTGTAAAATTTACAGTACACACTACATGCTAGCAGAAGATCCAAACAGGTGTTAGAAAGCCCCTAGAAGCAAATTCAACAAGGCAATGTTTTTAAGACGCAGCCTTCAAATACTTTTCCCACTGCTGTCAAGCCCCAAAGTCTTTTCCTGTTTCAGAAACATGTCTTTCTTGGAGGAAGCATTTCACTTCGGCAGTCACTTATGCTGGACGGAATGTAGGAGGATGAGAGCCAAAAACACTGGCCATAAAAGAACTGGCTCTGCTCGCTTTCTTAACAACAACAACAGTCTTTCTCAATCAGCACTAAGTTTAAACTCATGACCGATTCCCTTAAATGTCAGTGCGTGTGTGTGTGGTGTATTAGGATAAATAGGGGATGCTTTTCATTGAACAGGACTGATATGACAGATATAGATTGGCATACATGTGGCTTATCGCTTACCGATAATCCCTGCACACAGCGAGAGGTCATGGCGAATGCTGGTAAAATGTAATTGATGTGCTTGAGGGCGAGAGTTAGATAAGAGAGACATGGAGAGAGGCTGTGTGTTTACTGACTTCTTAAGGGCTGGTAATCAGTCATGGGCCACAGTAATGAATGAGTCTGACTGGATCTGGTTAAGCAGAATCACCTGACAGTGTGGCGTCTCCACATTAATGGAGGAGAAACTGAACACAGACACATCATGAGGATAAATGCATTTGTTCTTTTGGCATAAAGATGAAATCTGTGGAATGCCTTAAAGGAACATCAAACAAAAAAAAATCTACAGTCTACCGTGGTATAATGTGATGTAAAACAGCTGGAAAACGGTGCACACATTGTTTTGTATTGGAGTTTTGTATGCAAAGACCACTATAAAATTGGAAAATGTTTAAATTCCATTGGAGTCATAAATGGCTGGAGTGCCAATGTTCTGTGGCGTTTGGAAAACAACTGGAAAAATAACATGTACTCGCTGAGAAAGGTGATGTCGGTGTATTATTAGGTAATCTCAGAGTTGAGGCCAGTGTATGATCTAATTTTTGTGAATTATGGTTCTCAGAAAGTAGAAAGAACTTCCAAAGAAGTATAAAAATTCAACTTTTTGAAGAAAGATGGAAAGAAAGTATACTTTTTATGAAGCTTGACTTAAGAAACTTACAAAACAAGAGAGATATCAAGTCAAAACAGAACAAGAAAAACTATGGATATATATTAGGGCTGCACTATATATCATTTCAGCATCGATATCGCAATGAGTGAATCTGAAATAGTCACATCAGTGGATCTCAAGAGATCTCAGGTTAAACTATTTGGACACAAGACATTATAACGTGCTTTAACAATTCGATTAGATTCAATTGATTTGGGCTTATATGTTTATAAATAAAAGAAAAAGTATAGAAATTACATAACATTGAAGACAAATATATAAATTATATATTTATTAAAAGAAGACATTGTTATTTTACATTTGATTATTCAATTTCTATATCTCTATACTGTTAGACTCCACCAACAACCATAAAGTGTTGTTTACTTTGTTCTATTGTTTTCACCTGTGCTTTAAATTATATTACTTTGTGTAGTTTTGTATAATTTTGCATATTTTATGCAGATGCACTCCCCTACAATCAATGTAAAATTGTGAGTTTTTTTTTTCAAAATAGTCATCTTGTGAAATTATATTCATACAACAATATATTGCAAGAAAACAAAATATCGCAATGCCAGTTTTTTCCAATATCGTGCAGCCCTAATATATATATATATATATATATATATATATATATATATATATATATATATATATATATATATATATATATATATATATATATATTTAAATATATATATATATATATATATAAATATATATATATATATATATATATATATATATATATATATATATATATATATTTAAATATATATATATATAAATATATATATATATATATATATATATATATATTTATATATATATATATATATATATATATATATATATATATATATATATATATATATATATATGTATATATATATATATATATATATATATATATATGTGTGTGTGTGTGTGTGTGTGTGTGTGTGTGTAGTAGTAGTAGTTTGGGGCTGAACTGTCCATTAAAATTGTTTATTTTAATATGACATAACTTTTTTAAACAAATAACTTTTTACATACTTTTACATACGCATGTTAGTCGGTGTCTTCTGTAAATCTTGGTAGTAATACATGATACTAACGTTACTCATAAAATAATATTAAAACTGCAGCCTATTGCACTTGCATTGTTGTTAGCTATAATCAAAAAAGGACAGAAACATAATATCACAAAATAAAAACTAATAATTAAACTAATAAGTTTTCACCAGAAAATTTACAAAGTTTAACTTTTACCCCTAAAATATATCATACAAAATTTACCTTTAAATAATATCGTGGGTATAACGAGAAAGAAATGTTTCGACCTACCGTGTGAGTGTCGTTTTGTAATGTAGATTGATAGCCGTGCAATGATTCACATTGATTTTGTGCGGATTCTTCACTTCTTTTCATCTTGCCATGGTCCGGTTGCTGTAAATCTCTCAAACTGAGCAGATTTCGTGATTTGTGACTCTTTAGAAACATGGTTTGTTCACTCCTCCAGGAGCTGCTGGGTCTCTCTTCAAAGTCCATGCAAAGAGCCACTGAGATTAATAACACCAAAACACAGCACAACACGGTGCTCATGGTTCCCGTTTAATGTGCACAAAAAAATCTTCTGCTTAAATATCCATTTATAGCAGGTTTGCTGGTAATCGAACAGACCGTGCAGTGTTTACACCCTGACGCATGTCTGTAGAGTAGCCGCTGTTCCACTGCTAAACTCACGGATTGTTCAAGATTAGGACGCAACCGTCCGTTTGACACGCCCATTTTCATGAATATTAACGTTGTCGCGCTGAAGATGCTTGGTAACCTTTTGAATGGCGGCGAGTTCGCTAATGAATATGAATTAGGCTCTGACGTTATCCAATAAAAATGCTTGGTCGTCAATATTAATTAGGCAACATCGAAGTTACTCGGACATTAAACAATGAGTAAGGCCAGCCGAGCATTCAACGTTGTAGAACTGGGTTAACCACGCCTTCCGTTCATCAACACTAAAGCAGGGTTCCACACAATTCCTTCTTGTTGTCCAAACACAAATAAATTAAGTTAACCAGTGTCATTAATTTAAGTGAATTAAACATAAAACAATTAAATTGTCCCAGAAACCCTTAGGAATTGTGTTGTTTCAACTCATTTTAAATAAGTAGTTTGAACAAGCAAAAAGTCATTTAATGTGTGGTGTTTTAACTATTTACTTCTCTTATTTCAGCATCATCATTAAATTACTCATGCCTGTGATTAATTATTACACCTTATATCATCATAGCCCTCAAAATGAAAATATCTTTATAGAAACTTATGAGAAATTTATGTACTATAGCATATATTATTTAGCTTGTTTTAAATACAATTAATTTAGAAAATGTTGCATATTAAACATCAAATAAATGAACATTACGTTGCAGTAGGGATTGAATGATAACTAGTTTCAAGGTTTACTGCGGTTTGGAAAAGTCAAGGTTTTAAAAATTAATGTTTATAATTATTTTAACACCATTTTGTGGTCAAAATTATTAGCCCCTTTAAGCTATTTTTTTAAACCAGTTAAGCCTTTAAATGTCACTTTAATCTGTATTGAAGTGTCTTGAAAAATATCTAGTAAAATATTATGCGCTGCCATCATGGCAAAGATAAAACAAATCAGTTATTAGAAATGAGTTATTAAAACTATTATGTTTAGAAATGTGCTGAAAAAATCTCTCTATTAAACAGAAAATGGGGAAAAAAATATACAGGGGGCCTAATAATTCTGACTTCAACTGTAATTGCTTATTGACCGGGCAAGAGCCTTGGGCTCAGTTATCTCTGAGTACCTCCCGGGAAAGCATGCCAAACCTGCTGTTAATGCCAAGCATATCCAAGTAGGAACTCTTGAATACCTGCTTAAAAAGTTTTAGGACCTACAACACAATATTTCAGCGAATTGAGGAGTTTTTATGGCCTAAAATTTTGCTTTTGAAATTTAAGACATTTTAAGACCCTGCACACGCCCTGTTTTTTCCTATAGACATTTAAAAAGAACTTATATTGGAGCAGAAATCACAATACCATGATATTTTTTATGAATGGTTATCATACAGTCAGAATCTTGTACCGGCCCATGTCTACATGGCAGTAAAGCATAAATAAATAAAATATTAAATACATACTATTTTATAGAAGAATATATATTTCTATTTTGCTAAACATACAAATTCATTGGAGTTCATACCACCTCAAATGCGTGGCATTTAGGCATGGGTCAGTATAAGATTCTGCTGGTATGATGACCTTGAATAAAAATATCGCGGTTTCACAGTATTGAGATCACTGCTATACACCAGATGCTTTATAAATGTCTGGGTAAAAACAAGAACTTTTTCCCCTTTGAACACAGGATATTTTATTTTAAGAAATATTTCAAATGAATCATTGACTTCTGCGGCCTTCATTAGTTTAAAATGGCATCTTTGGATATCTTTTCTGTTAAAGATACTGCCGTCCTAAAAAAAACTGAAAACAAAATGTAAAAACTTTGGCAGAATATTTTGGCAAGTTTAAAACCTTGACTTTTCCAAACCGCGGTATACCTTGAAAATGGTTATCGACACATAACAAGTGACATTACATATATATCTTTATAATTAAATTAGCTTTTATTTTTATCAGCCTATAAGTGAGATACTCAGAGGAAAAAGAATTATTGAAACACCATTTTCAACAACAGTTTATTAACGCAGTGATTGGTAACAAAAAGAACCCCCCAGTTATTTCAATGACAATATCTGCTGTCCTGTGCTTGTACAGAACTATAGAAATTTTGGGACTGACAGAAGGAAAAAGAAAAGTATAAAGATTCGATTCCCGTCTGAACAGGCAAACCCTACAATGCAGTCAGAGTATTATGTATCCATTCTGCTGTGTGATGATTCACACAAAAATTACACTGGACTTTTCATATTGAACATCTGTTATGCTTAGCACGTTTAGATATCCTTGATGACATCCTCCAGCTCTTCTTTTGTGTACATGTGAAAGGTTTTGCCCGGCTCTACTGTGGCAAGCTGCAGGGAAAGAGAAGAAAACAGTCATGACTTAGAAATATGTTTAAATTAAATTATATTTCATATGACCAACACCATGTGATCGCTTGAGCATTGTTACCTCAATATTGGTGGCATTGAGTTTCTCCTCCATCACTTGTTTCAGGATAGTGAGAGAAGACTTAATGGCATCCTTTAACGTCATAGACTGGAAAAGACAAAGACGTTTGTTTAGCGGGAGGAAAAAGCAACATCCATAGTGTAACTTGTGGAATTTTGCTTGGAAGCAATTAGATTTATGAAGAAGCCTTTTGGACAGTGCGTCCTGCTTATTAGATTTTAGGGTCACATGGGCAAGGTTACACTAGTAGAGGCATGACATACTGGAATGGGGAGATGGGTGGGGTGGATTTAAAAAAAGGACTCTTATTTTCTGAGCACAGGGCTCCAATTTGATCTGTAGGGTTCTCTCGGGAGAAACACTTTGCTCTGTGAAAATACCATCCGGAAATAACCTAGCTGTGACATTGGGGATCTGATGGATTTCATTTAATATGCATATGTTTGATATGCAGTACAGAAACAAACACAAACTAATATAAAATATATAAGCTAGAAGTGGGGCCAGGGAAAATGTGGATATTGTTTGCTATTATATTTTTCTGCTATTATTAAATAAAAAATTGTGGACTTGGGCAGAAAAACTTTGAGAGTATAGTAACTAAAAGCTCAACACATTAAATAATACAAAATACTTTTAACTTTAATTTAAACGTTGTAATACAGATACAACTAGAACAACTAGTTTGGTAGACAAAGTACAACTTAAATTGTACATAAATCATACAAATTTGCATATTATATAATAATATTACTGTAATTAATATAAAAACTAAATTTTGTAGTAGGGCATTATAGTGACAGTTGGTAGCACGATCGCCTCACAGCAAGAAGGTCGCTGGTTCGAGCCCCGGTTGGGTCAGTTGGCATCTATGTGTGGAGTTTGCATGTTTCTCCCCGTGTTCACGTGAGTTTCCTCCGGGTGCTCCGGTTTTCCCCACATGCGCTATAGGTGAATTAGGTAAGCTAAATTGCCTGTAGTGTATGTGTGTGAATGAGTGTTTATGGGTGTTTCCAAGCAATGGGTTGCGGCTGGAATGACAGTATGACAGATTGCTGGCCACGATGACAGTAGATAATATTTCACTAGATATTTATCAAGACACTTCTTATTAGCTTAAAGTGACATTTAAAGGCTTAATTAGGTTAATTAGGTTAACTAGGCATGTTAGGGTAAGTAGGCGAGTTATTGTATACCAATGGTTTGTTCTGTAGACTAAAGAAATTGCTTAAAAGGGCTAATAATATATGTATATGAGCAATATTACATGAGTAGCAGTGCGATATGGCTGTATATCAGCACTGGTGGGGGCACTAATGCACTCGCCCTGCGGCCTCGTGTCATCGCACGTCTTCCACCAGTGCCGATATACAGACATATCGCACTACTACGAGTGTGATATTGCGTTTATACAACAGTTTGACGGCATAATTGTGTATATAAAAACAAAATCAAACACGGAGAGTTTCAAAAACACTTTTGTATGTGGAACTACTTTCTTCCACATTTGATTAAAATCATAAGCTGACAGTTAAACAGTTGAGCAAGCATCTTTTAAACTTTAGATCTGTAGTGTCTGCTTTTTGCTGGCTGTATGTGGGCGGAGTAATACACAAAGGGTAAAGAGGCTGTAGGAGTTCTGATATTGCAGAATATCGCACGGCTATCAGCCAATCAGATTTGAGAACCAGAACAACATTACATTTATACAACAGTTTTGTCTGTCAGATCTGTCTGGTTCTCAAATCTGATTGGCTGATAGCCGTGCGATATCCTGCAATATCAGAACTCCTACAGCCTCTATACCCTTTGTGTATTACTCCGCCCACATACAACCAGCAAAAAGCAGGCACTAGAGATCTAAATTTTAAAAGATGCACGCTCAACTGTTTAACTGTCAGCTTATGATTAGAATCCGGGAAAAAAAGTAGTTCCTCATGCAAAAGGGTTTTTTAGACTATCCATGTTTGATTTTGTTTTTATATACACAATAATGCCGTCAAACTGTTGTATAAACGCAATATCACACTCGTAGCAGTGCGATATAGCTGTATATCGGCACTGCCGATATACAGCCATATCGCACTGCTACGAGTGTGATATTGCTCATATATATATATATATATAAAAAATAAAAAAAATAAAAAATGTGGGAGTATATAGCCAAAATGAGATCAAAAATTGATGATGACCTGCAGATAAAAGACCAAGATGTTTATAAGCAGTTGGTATTTACCTTGTGGTAAACCTCTTGAAGAGAGCTCTGAGCGCCTTCAGATGCTGAGCCGATTGCTCTCGCGTCACACTGGACAAAAGTGCCTGAAGGATCCATGTGGTATCTGTGTATATAAAAAGGTTGGTGTGATTTATAAACACTTCACAATGTAATCAAGTCTTTATGAATAAATAAAATATATATGAACAAAATCACCAGGTTAGCTGTTCCTTTATATATAATATATATATATATATATATATAATATATATATATATATATATATATATATATATATATATATGTTTCACACATTACATTAAGGGCGTTTTCAAACTTGTGCAAATGAACTTTCCAAAAAATGGATTTCGATCTGTATTTATGCAGGTCACATGCAACTGGTGTAATTGTTTTGTGTAATTATTTTTTGATGCATCTCAATAGTGATGTGAATGATTAGATGCTTAAAAACTATTTTTATATATATTTTAATATAAATAAACTTTGCTATATAAAATAAATAAATAAATAAAATATTGTATGAATCAATATTTATCTTACATATGAAAACTTTTCTACAGAAAAACATGCATAATACATACAACTTTTTTTTAAAGAAAGCATGTATGTGCTCCAGATGTTTTGATTTTTTTTTTTTTACTGAAAGAACATTTTAAAAATGCACGATGTACACAAGCTTGATGTGAAAATGCCTTTACAACATGCAATATACATATTTATTAATTCACAAACTCAAATATATTAAATTACACTAAAACACTTAACAACTGGCATTTTACTGTAATTGTGACCCTTTTTGAAAACTCTTATATCCTCTTTATAAACAATATTTAAAACAAATGACTACTTACAGCTGAGGTCCTTTCTCATCCACACCTCCGAAAAGCAATGCGACACCAAAAGGACGGCTCTAAAGACAAAAAAAGTGCATATTTATTATCAAAACACAAGAAGAGCACTGAAGTGCGGAAGTCCTAAGAGGCCATGCATTCAAATATTTTTTCTCTCGTTTTCTCAAGATCACGACTTGATTGATTATCTAGTGATTTCAACATTTCAGCAAAGCAAACTTAAAATGAAACAAAAACATTCTTCAGAATCTAATTCAAACATGCAACAACTTTTTGCGCCGACTAGAACCTACACTCTAAAATGGGAATATATATTCATATACATGCAAATAATCATGAATGTACGATAATCATGAGCGCGATGCAATTGGCTTTTCTGAACGCCCTTAACGTGTGTTGTACGAATGTGCGTCTGCATCTCTCTTGGTTTGCAGGGCCATGATCACGAGAAAATTAGATAAATATTATCTGAATGCATGGCCTCTGAGCACTTATGTACTGAAGAAAACTTAACCCAAACATGTCTTACCATAGCGCCGGGGTCAGCATCCTCCTCTCCAAACTGCAGAGCAAGATTAGAAACGGCTTGTGTTACGCTCTCCACAGTCATCGTCTCATTGTAGGTAAACCAATGGTTCTGCAAAAACACACAGAGGTTTACAACATCATAATAAACATTTGAAGTAACCTTGTACTTAAGTGACAGACTTTCACCAACCTGTGTTTCTACTCTTGCTTTGTCAATAAGAGTTTTGGCATCAGCTATCAAGCCACTCATGGCACAGCCTATATTGAGAATGAAACATGATTATTAATATTTCACTACAATTATCCACAATTGCTGTGTCCATCCAAAGATGCAAATTAAATTTATGCACAAAACTGCAATATTGCATAAAAGACATGCAAATAATGCAGCATTTCCATCCAATAAGAACAAAATCGCCACTTCCTGATTAACTGGTACCACATACCAAGTTTTTTTTTCTTAACGAATAAAAAGTTTATCCTACTCAATTATTCGCGTATGTTTTTTATGCACATTTTTAAAACTTATGTGCATCATGGCGTTTCCATTTACTGATATTCTATGTACATATCCAAACTGCGCATAAAAATAGGTGGATGGAAACATAGCTAATGACAATGTTATTTCAGCCTCTGTCTCACCAATGTGAGAGTCGATCTCTACAATCTTTTCAATGCTGCTGGGCTCCATCAGAGGAGAGGTTATTCTCTTCTCCACAGCAAGACAAACTCCCTCTGATGTCTGAATGCCAATGGCTGTGGACCCCAACTGGAAAAACACACAAAGCAAAGAGAATTACATTCAATATTTACCATGAGAAAGGTTACATACTATAATCAGCTGATAATAAGCATTAGATATCATAAAAGGCTAGAAATTTCAACGATTTTGGTCGCATATGTGCCCAAAATTTGATCTCATAATATATTTGGGAGCATTTGTACGACTGCATATAATGTTTGTTGTGGGACCAGATTTGTTTTTTCTAAAAACGGCTGAATCGCTCTTCCCTGCTGCGTAGATCTTATATTGGTTCATATTAGCTGTTAATCACTCATGTCCTTCCGCTTTCAGATGACCAGCGGCCTCATGCATGAAGACTTGCGTTGAATTCATTACTAAAACATTTAAAGTGCGTAAAACCCCTCCCTGCTTCCTAATAAATATGGCAATGATTCCACTTTGGCAAAACCAAGTGAAAAAGTAATGGCAAAAGCAAGCAAAAAGAGAAACTTTGAACAGAATGTGAATTGGAGGTGCTCCTTTCGGAGGTAGACCGGAGAAAAACAGTGTTATTTGCAAGTTTGACAGAAGAAAAAAAATAGAGTGGGAGAGTTTGCCTGACTTGGTTAACGCAGTGGGGTCTGAACATCGCATTGTGAGTGAATTAAAAAGGAATGGTCCGATGTAAAGGTGTAAAATTTTGTAGTGTCCATTTAGGCACACCTCGTTGGAATGGACTAGTTGAGTGATTGGCTTTTGACAAAGAAGGTATTGTGCGGGTGGTCATCACAAGAATCGTTCTCTACCCCGCTTATATATTGAGTCGGCTGACTTGACAGCTTTTTTTCACAAACACAGAAAAATGTAAGTCAGCACATAACACTATAAAATGTGCAGTTTTCCTGAGCGTGCAAGTGTATAGTGCAAAATAGTGCAAAAAGTATATTTCCTACTGCAATGCTTCATGTTTGTTTGATGCAAACCATATTTATTTTCCAAAATGTAACAGTAAGACTTTTTATAGTGGATGACCCTCATTCAAGCGCATTCAAGGCAGCATGATTACGAGAAATAGGGGTGACAAAATTAATTGTTTCTTCGGTGCACCGCGATGCAGACGCTGACAATTCGGTAACGTTTCAGTAATAATCATAACTGGTTATTATGTACTGACGTTATTTACCTCATTTGCGCTCTGTCGCGAGGGAGGTGAGTGCCGGTATTTACACTCCTAACAGTCCTGGCGCCAACTATGCACAATTTCACTCCATGTGTGTGATTTCTGTACAGTCTTTCATTGAAATTTACTGCAGAAGCCCCTATTTCTCTGCGATTGAGGGAATGAAAGAACTCCATTTCTCTCTCTCTCTCTCTCACTGTGGCCCATTTCATCTGCTTTTCCTCCCCTCTCTTTTTCTCTCAGCTGTATGCATATATATGAATAAGTTTCCGAATAAAACGCAGGAGCCGTCGGTAACTCTGGTGTAATTTTACCAGGAGTGGGCGGTCTCACAATATCACTCCCGAGCGAGCGAGCAAGCGCGCGTGGCGTGTGTTTGTTTGCTGCTGTCTATGTTTGTTTATGTGTGTGAATGAAAGACAGTGTGGTGCTGTGTCCGTGTGTGTGTGTGTTTATACAGACAGCTTGTTAAAGCCACCCCCCAAAATACAACACTGTGTATGGAAAGCATCGTCACTGCACCGAGATATCGAATTGAACCGAATCAATGGCATGATAATCGTAACCGAACCGTGAGACCAGGGGCCTGTTTCAGAAAGGAGGTTAACTGAAAACTCAGAGTATTTTAACCCTGAAATGAGAGAAACTCTGGGTTTTCCGTTTCAAAATGGCAGGTTTGTTAAACTCGAGAAAGCAGGGTAAGTCAAGCCTGTTTCTGAAAGAGAGGTAACTTTAACTCAGAGTCAGTTACTGTGGTAACTTACTCTGTGAATCTAACCTGGTCAGAAGCAGGTTTTATTCTCTAAACTCAGAGTTTCTGTCGGTCTCCTCCCCTTTTTTAAAGATGAAGCGGTATTTCTCGCCTTAGCCTTACGTTTCCACCCACCTATTTTTATGCTTATTTTGGATACGTGCATAAAAACGATTGATAAAAACGTCATGATGCACATAATTTTTTAAAATATGCATAAAAAACGCGCATAACTGAGTAGGATAAACTTTTATTTGATAGAAAATTTGCGCATAAACGACGATGGAAACACTTTTACTGAACAAATTACAGCATGTACATTAAAAAAAAAGATCATGATCATATGATAATGAAAATGTGTGTAAATGAACAACCCAGCAGGCTGAGCACACTGTAACATGTCTTAAATATTGTTTTAGTCATTCTAAAATGCCTTAACTGTTTCAGTATTAGTGTATATTATTAATTACCTCCGAGCGTCTGGTGCGTGTCAAGAGTCTCCGCGTCTCATGGCTTCAGACGCCCCCACGTGTTTATTGTGTTTCAGCGTTGTCTTCTGACATCGAGGCGCAAGTACATTAATTAGGCTAAATAAAGAATTAATTGACTCAGCTTCTTCTACCACAGTAAATTCTGCTTTTACTGTTGATATTTGGTGCCAGTTTAATCAGGAAGTGACGATTTTTTTTCTCTTTGACTCGTTGGATGGAATTTTATTCGGATCTTTTATGCAATATTCCAGTTTTGCACATACATTTATGTAATATATTTGGATGGAAACATAGCTATTGCCTACATTTTAGTCACACACAGAAGAACTGTACGAGAATGGCTTATCCTTTTTTTTTATAAATAATTAAATTAAATTCACCTTCGATATGCACTGTAACTAGATTAATGGGATTATTATTCTTTCTAAAAATAATTTTTAGTACTGCTTACCTTCTAAATGTTATATTAACCTATATCACTTGATCAATAAAAAGGCAGACACACAAGTGCACTGTTAAATCATTTAAAACTAATAAATGTATAAAAAAAAGTTCAGAAAAAAATATATAAACGTCACAAATTACATTACTTATTTTATTATACTTAAATATTTAAGTTCTTAAAA
The DNA here is from genome assembly GCF_052040795.2 of Danio rerio. NCBI lineage: Eukaryota > Metazoa > Chordata > Actinopteri > Cypriniformes > Danionidae > Danio > Danio rerio. The sequence continues at coordinate 39,249,113 of NC_141031.1, forward strand.
AGTGAAATTAGGCATTAACTTGAGCAGCTGTTTTCCACGCTAACTGTCTCTTCTTCACTGATGGCTGCTTCTTTTCAAATATATAAGCTCATATTTGCTATAACTTTGCATGAGAACATCAAGTTCAGCCGGAGAAAGAAATGGTGATCTCTTTTATAAGATATTGCCATAGTCACTCGTAATGTCTGCGCTCCATTGATAATGCCTTTTTAAAGTCACGGTGTGCGCGCTTAACTCTGAGTTGGTCTACTCGAAGTTGATTGACCCAACTCAGATCAGCTGTTCTGAAACCGAAAACTCTGAGTTTTTAATCTCTCGGTAAATCAACTCAGAGTTCAAGTTTAAACTCTGAGTTGTTTGAACCTCCTTACTGAAACAGGCCCCAGTATAGGTTCACACCTCTAATAAGAAATGTAATTTATTGTTACTATTATTGTATTATTGTCCTCATCGACATCATTAATATTTTATAATTTTTAGACATTCATTTTGGAATTATTGCGCAAATATCAATAAATCATTACAGAATCAGTTAGTTATAATTTATACGAGTTGCTTATGATTTTTGTTAGTCCCGATCGATGTTGTTTTTAAAAACAATAAATTCATTATTATACAATTTGCAGTGGGGCTCCTAAATTTTTTCTGGTTCTCCTACATTTTTTAATATGGGAGCACTGGTGCTACCAAGTAAAAAGGTTAATTTCGAGCCCTGTCATATTGGCACCTATTACAACTTATTATAGTAACGTTAGTTAGTAAATCTTGGCTCACCTTGATGGCTTCAATGGCATATTCAACCTGAAAAAGCCTTCCTTCTGGTGAGAAAGTGTTTACTCCTCTGAGAATGGAAACAGAAATGTTAATATGATATAAACCCTATATTTACAATGTCATTCACTCTTTGTAATTACTTAAATAGTTAATCCAGTGAGTATTTTATTTGGCAAAACAAAACTGAAAGTGAAAGTTCTAAGACAGGATAGTTGAAAACATGCTGTGGATTTCTTTTATTTCTTCAATAGATGTGTCTAAATATAATTGTAAATGAGCAATAGCTTACGAAACAACATGAAACAAGTGAATGAAAGACATTCAAAGCAGTTAAATTACACGGCACAAATATCATTGATATCTCACCTGTCATATTCTGATCTTGTCAGGAACATGTTGAAACGCAAATCTATGTAAAAACAAAGAGAAGTGTTAAATGAGATCTGGATTAGCCAACTTCAAATGTAGTGAAGTAGCATAAAGCACAACAGCTCGCTTGCTTGCTATGTAGTAGCGCGATGTTGGCATTGGAGTTCATATCCAATCAGAGAGCGACTCCGGTTCCACTGATTGGACAGTTTTGAGATAAAAGGCGGGACTAAGAATCAACTGTCATTTTGATTGGCCGAAGCACCCTTCAATCAATGACAAGGCATGTTTCATTTCAACCAAGTCATTCATATGTAAGATATTTCCAAACATATTTACGTTAATTTATGTACTTTTAAAAACGCATAAAGTCCTCAATAATCAGTTTGGACTTTTAAAAATAATTTTGTTCTTTATTATGATACAAACCATGTGGGAACATATACACATGAGCATCTGCCGTTAGCAAACCGGTTTACTACTCAATAAACAGCACAGGGGCCGCTAAAATAACTTTACATTATAACCTGTATTATTTTAAAATGCTTTTGCCTCCAAAGCTGCAATTTACTGCAGTAAAGCACAGCATAATAGAAGTATGTTGTGAATTTCTTACCTTCTGCAGTGGAGGGTGAGTTTGCTAGTTTCAACAGTACAGGAAGTGTTCATTCATCCCCGCTCGACAAAAAACACTGCAAGTCAACTTTGGGTTCCTACCCCACTGAATTCATCAGCAGTGTACTACAGGACACTGGCTATGGTTGCTCGTCACGGTTTATTGTGACATATGGCGATCGCTACTTGTAGTCTTTTGTTCGAGATGCATTTTTAAACTACTCAATTATTAATCGCCACAGTCTGTTTTTTCTTTATTCATATTTATATTTATATTCGTCTTTCAGTAGGGTACATGCACAGCTACTGTTTCTTTCCATGCGGATAAACATCAGGTGAACGGTTAATGTGACTTTTTCAATTTTATATGGTTCCTTTTACAGCATTGATGTTGTAATGTAATTAAAATATAATCATTTAAATAGATTTTGGCGTTCATTTAGTTCAGGGGTGGCCAACCCTGTTCCTGGAGAGCCACCTTCCTGCAGATTTCAGTTGCTACCCATAGCAAACACATCTGAACCAATTAATTAGGACCTGAACACCACATGATAATTACAGGCAGGTGTGTTTGATATGGGTTGCAACTGAAATCTGCAGGAAGGTGGCTCTCCAGGAACAGGGTTGCCCACCCCTGATTTAGTTGCTCAAGTGTAAAATGAGATGAACAGCCGTTTGCACGCACGCACCCATCATGGTGAGCAGGCTAGCACAGAAACTCCATTGACTATAATGGAGTAAAATAAATTCATATTTTCAAGACATGCATAGCTGCCAACTTTCACGCATTTGGCGTGAGAGTCACGCAACTGACAATATTCTCACGCTCTCACGCCACACATCCATTTTCTCACGCTGAAAAATCTCTGTGAATTATATTTTTAGCTTTAATAAAGACGGTTTTAAAGACTTTTTTCATTATATAAAGATGTTATTCTCTATGTGCAACTGAATCAAGACTGGTGAAAGCCATGTAAACAATAACAAACTGACGCATGCGCACAGATGACATGCCCGCACACCTCTCGATGCTCGCATTCCCTTTCCGGGTATGAATCCCAGTTGTAAACGTTCATGTAAAAAAAATATGCGCTGCTCACACGCCACTTATGCTTTGTGTTTTGCCAAGAAACGCACCCCTGCGGTAAAATGCACCCCTTTCATAGACTTTCATTAGGACTCTCTGTCTTCTGTAAGGCAAGGGTTTACTGTGTTATTAAAAAGATTGTATCAATTTCAGTTAATAGATGCATATTTCAGAGGGGGTGCATTTAATGGCAGGGCTAACAGCCTTTTATGTAGGCTACAGGTGTCAGCCTGCAATGAGTTTTTAAAGTCTGAAGTTTAAACAATATCATGATCTTATTTTGACTCATGGCTCCTAATAGATTATTATTTTTTTGTATAAAGCAGAAAGAAGGGAGTTTAGACCGCATTCGTTCACTGATTTTCTTTTCGGTCTCTTTATTAATCTGGGGTCGCCACAGTGGAATGAACCGCCAACTTATCCAGCATATGTTTTACGCAGCGTATGCCTTTCCAGCAGCAACCCATCACTGGGAAACATCCATACACTCCTATTCACACACATACACTAGGGACAATTTGGAGTTTAGACTTAATAAACCTTATTCTCTGCCATAAGTCAGGTCTAAGACAACACACAACAGACAATTCTATAAATCATACTTTTTGTGTTGTTTACAATTGTCTATAGAATTTCATTCTAATGAAATTAATATATTTATGCAAAAAAAATTCTTAAATTATCTTAGCATATCACTTTAGTCTTTACATTGTTTTCCAGTTACATTTAGAATTTATTATTTTATTTTATTAGAATATAATAATAATTTCATAATAATAATATTAATAATACTTTTATTAATAATAAATATTTGATAAAAAAAACATAATTTTTATAGATTTATAAATAAATGGGGGTGTGGTTTGGTGTGGGCAGGGCTTGTTGGCATAGGGCAAGCTAAAGCCAAAAGTTGGCATCCCTGAAGACATGGCATGGGAAAATGTCATATAATGCAGTGCTTCTTGTACATTCTGAGATCCATTTTATATCTTCCATGCAGTGAAGATCGTTGATTTTTTTAGGAAAACAGACCTTAAACGTGCTGATTTTGTAACGGCGTATAGTTCACCGGTAGTGTTCGACCCAGGTTACTGCAAAATTACAAGTCCTTCTGCATATACCCTATCCCTTTATTGACGTTATAAACAAGCTCAAATAAATACAAACATAATACATTTTTGTCAAATTTCAAATATGAGACGTCACATTTTGGTGTTTGCATCAAAATAACAAATTTACTTCATGATTCATATAACTTTTATAAATATAAGCTGCCAGTCATTGTAACAGATATATTTATGCAAAATGAAACAACATACCTAATCTGACCTGCTTAAAGTATTAATGAAATATATAATTAAATTATGAAAAATTAATTAAACTAAATAAAATCTTATGTTATCATATTAGTGTAATATTGTAAATGATCATAAATTTCTTGTTAAAAACTAGTTTTGTTTTGATGCTTTTTGACCCATATTACAAAGCATATGCAATTATTACATTAATTAAATTAACTCAAGCGAGACCAATCAATAGAATAATAAACTAATGGATAATTAAATAAATATTAAATAAATAATATCATTGGGTGAGCTAAATTGTCTGTAGTGTATGTGTGTGAATGAAAGTGTATGGGTGCTTCCCAGTGATGGGTTGCAGATGGACGGGCATCCGCTGCTTGAAGTATATGCTGGATAAGTTGGAGGTTCATTCTGCTGTGGTGACACCAGATTTATAAAATGACTAAACTGAAAAGAAAATGAATTAATTAATTAATTTATTTGTAAAAACAAGTTTGAAAAAGTTTAGTATGCTTTATTTGTTTTGATGCTTACAACCTTTTTTTATATTTGACCCATATTATGAAGCATATAAAATGATTACATAAATTACATAAACTCAAGGGGGATTAATCAATAGAATAATAAAATAAAGGGTTATTATACTGGCAAAAAAATATTATATGTTATAATTATATCATTCTGTTATTGTTTAGGCTCTTAATAACATATAGGGAACATGGTCAGATTTTACAACGACAGTTTTATATGTATAGAAAGCATCATATGAACATTTTAAACAATGTAATACATTATTTAATAAAAAAATGTGTCTTAAATATATCAATATATATTTATATTACCCATTTACTGATAACCATACTAATAACAATTAGGAAACATGGGCAAATCTTACAATGTTACTTTTATATGTATAACGAGCATCATACGAACATTTGAAAGTGAATTATTTAATAAAAAAGTGTGTCTTGAATATATCAATATATACACTCACCGGCCACTTTATTAGGTACATCTGTCTAACTGCTTGTTTCTATTTAGCCACATGGCAGCAATTCAATGCATTTAGGCATGTAGACTTGGTCAAGACGATCAGTTGCAGTTCGAAGCATCAGAATAGGGAAGAAAGGTGATTTAAGTGACTTTAAATGGGGCATTGTTGTTGGTGATAGTGGGGCTGGTCTAAGTATTTCAGAAACAGCTGATCTACTGGGATTTTCATGCACAACCATCTCTAGGGTTTACAGAGAATGGTCCGAAAAAGAGAAAATATCCAGTGTGCGGCAGTTCTGTGGGTGCAAATGCCTTGTTGATCCCAGAGGTCAGAGGAGAATGTCCAGACTGGTTCCAGCTGAAAGAAACATATAACAGTAACTCAAATAACCACTGTTACAGCCAAGGTAAGCAGAAGAGCATCTCTGAATGCACAACATGTCCAACCCTAAGACAGAAGAGCTACATAAGCAGAAGACCACACCGGGTGCCACTCCTGTCAGCTAAGAACAGGAAACTGAGGGTACAATTCGCATTGTTAAATTCGCAAAACGGGGGATTTGCATTATGGACGTGCAGCCAACAAATCTGCAGCAACTGTGTGATGCTATCATGTCAATATGGACCAAAATCTCTGAGGAATATGTTTGTTGAATCTTTGCCACAAAGAATTAAGGCAGTTCTGAAGGGTCCAGCTCGGTACTAGTAAGGTACCTAATAAAGTGGCCGGTGAGCGTATATAACCCTTATACTTTATAACCAATAACCTAATAACAATTAGGGAAGATGCTCAAATTTTACAATGTTAATTTTTTATATGTATAACAAGCATGATAGGAACATTTTAAAAGTTAATAAAATGTTTAATAACAAAAACATCAGTTTTTAATGTATTAATATTTTCCAACAAAACAATTATACATAATTCACTCCTAAAAACACAAACCTTTTCTTTTTGGCTCTATTTTGCGCATGTTTCTGCGAGGGTCTGGCAACACAGTGATACATTCGCTAGTGTGTGTGTCTCTTTAAGCAAGGGAAAGTTGAAATCACGTGTTCCACTGTAGAAAGTTTGACAAGTTGGTCGACATAAGTCCTCCGTTTTCCCGCTATCGAAAACCTTGAATGTCATTCTCTCGTGTCCTTTTCTTCTATTAAAAACCAAAATAGGAAACTAAACCGGAATCGAAGTGTTTTGTATCAGCGACAGCGTAAAACCACCCAAACATGGAAGTCGTGCAGGTAATAAACTATCAGCAGTTTAGCAATCTTCGTGTTTTCCGCTCCACAACGTCGATGTGAGGATTTCATCTTTATTTTCTCCATTTACAGAAAGTCATGTCGGGATTTAGTCTGGATTTGGGACCTGTGAAAGAGCCACTGGGATTTATCCGACTCCTGGAATGGGTGAGTTTTTACGATCAGTCAACAAGTCCATATTGTATACTTCAGCTGCAAAGTTAAATATGACAAAAATACACTGCTACTTATAGTTTTAAACACTATATTAGATGATTATATCGACGTACACTACTATTACACAACTGCGTTGTAGTCACATATGGTGCTGTTTTGTCAATAGGGGCCAACACCCATGTCAATATAATGTCAACTAGACCAAAACTAGCATGTAATCCATTATGAAGGTCATTTATATAGATGTACTCTTTAAGTGTACTATCTGATTGGGTATGTGCAGTAAAAATCCTCTCAAGCATACAAATGCATGCAAATTTTTACATGTCCAGCCCTGCGCACTGTCCCTTGAGAATTAAATGATGTTTACATTGCCAACGGTAGGAGCAACCAAGATAGTCCTGTTTGTCACATGCACATTAGAGACTCCTATGGTGGACTTTAGACTAATATCGCTTATATGCACTGCAAACAATGGCAAATCTAGGCTATAAAGGCTGTAAAACACACCTATCTGCAGGGCTCCCAGACCGATGTGTGTAACTAGGCCTGGAGTTCATTAACCTACTAAGAAATGAGGCTGGATGTGAAATTAACTTTTTGATTTAGGTGACTTTTTATGTCAGTCTGATCTGATTTTTGTATGTTTTGACCGATCTAGAGTGGAATAGAGAATGTCATTGAGGTAAAATAGGTTTTATATTCACACATTTGGACTTTCTCCTTAATATTTTCATCTCTTAATAATATTATCTCCTTTTTTAATTCTAAACAGGGAAATCATAATAGCAGCCAATGACTATTAAAGTACAACCTTGTTCACAGTCAATTAAATAGTGCTAATTTTGTGTTTAAGTCATACTTGTATGCGATTTCAGACTGAACATGCAAAGTAGAAGCTGCCACTGTTTAAAAATGAACGAATGTGTAAATCTAAAACCAACTTTACCTCAATGAGAATGTGGAATCTTTCCCTAGGAGGGGCATCTAAGCTACACTTGCCCGACTTGCGAGCTAAATATATTTGTTTGTTCTTGATTTAGTTGTAGACTAGACTGAAATTCTATCCAGCTGAACTGACTCTCTTCTAACTCTAGTTAAGAAGTTCGGGAGTAGAAGCCAACTGCCACAAACTTCAGTGATATGTGATGCTATAGCTGCGTACTCGCTGGCGTAAATATCCAAGGTCATTTTTAGAAACTATGTTGAATGCACAGAAAGGAATTCCAGCGGCTGCTACTGAACGAATAGCATGTGGTTTATTAGATATAATTCATTAACTGGATTGGTATCTCATTGACTTTGACTTGTGTAGTACATTATCCTTGTAATGCTGAATATGTCTCCTTCTGAGGTTCTGTTTACTCCTGGTTTTAAAGGGTATTTCACCCAAAAATGCAAATTCTGCCATTTGTTTACTCATCTTCGACTTGTTCCAAACTTGTTTGGGTTGCTTTCTATGGAGCACAAATGAAGATATTCTGGAGAATGCTGGAAAAATAAACGTCCATAATATTTTGTTTGTTCCTACTATGGATGTTGATGGCTGCTTTTTTTTTGTCCAGCATTCCTAATAATATTTTGTTTAGCATTTAACAGAAGTAATAGATTCTTATGACCACTTATGTGGGTGTACATTTTTAGGTGAACGGTCTCTTTTAAGAGGTTTTGTTTGTCAGTCTGATCAAGTGTATGACACTAAATAAGTACCGGTGTAAACCGGGTATAATGTGCCTTTATCATGTCCACTTTTGACCAATTTCAGTTTGGTTTCTAGTGTGAATGTCTTATTTTGTTGAATGCATTCAAAAGACACCAGCACACTGACCTAATTAAACATGGGTTGAGTTTTGGAATTGCGTTAGCCTGATGTATTTACCCAGATTTAAACTTTGCTGTCCGAAATCATACATATTCAGTTTTAGAGCAAAAAATAATAAAAAAACTGTTCTGACCTGTCCTGATTTTAACACAAATCCAGATTGTTCACTATTGTTTTGCTTCCTTTAAAGCAGGGGTGTCAAACTCAATTCCTGGAGGGCCGAAGCCCTGCACAGTTTAGTTCCAACCCTGCTCCAACACACTTGTAGGTTTCAAACAAGCCTGAAGGACTTAATTAGTTTGATCAGGTGTGTTTAATTAGGGTTAGAACTAAACTGTGCAGAGCTGCGGCCCTTTTGGAACTGAGTTTTACACCTGTGGTTTAAAGGGATAGTTCAGCCAAAAATGTAAATTTACTTACTCAGGGCTCAACAATAAGGACTGCCCAATGTCCTGGGGCCAGCATGCAAGACTCGGGCCAGTGCTACCTTGTCACTAAAGTTTAATTTGGCTGTGACTTTTTGTCAATTGTCAGTAATTGACTGTTTTCTCAACTTCAAGTGGTTCCAAACATTTGTGAGTTGTTGTTTTTTTGTATCTTGAACATAAAAGAGAATTTTGAAGAAAGCTAAAATCCTGACCCATATAATATAATTTATAGTATACATTACTATGGTATAATTTCATGTGGGTGTCTGACAACTGAAAATAGTAGCAGATATCACAGCCTCTGTTACTTTTTACCTTGCACTTTTGTGTTAACATTTATTATTATTTATTTAGGTTATGCGTTTTCACATTCTGATTCCAATGCCTGATTATTAAACTGTTAAAATGACTATAATTAAAGGAAATACTCTTAGGAATAACATATGATGTGTTTTTTGGAAGAGTGTACTTGCATTGTGATGATATTATATTGTCATTCTGGCATTATATAATGTGTGGTCTTAAAATAACAATAACATTGTTTATTGCAATATAATTTTGTGCAATATATTGTACAACAAAATATAGATGTCGTGACAGGCCTACTTGTGATACTTTTTGATTTGGTTCCTAATTTGGTTTGGTGTTCACACTGTCTTATTTAAGGCAGATCTACTATATGCAAGGCAAAAAAAAATCCGACCAAACTTAACAAACATCTAAAACGATGTTGAATGTGCTTGTTGCATTTGTGGATGTGATGGTATTTTTACCAATTGACATATCAAGAAAAGCTTAGATTTGTAAAAGAGAGAAACCATTTGTACAATTTCTCTGTGAAACACGTAAAAAAGATCTGCTGCAAGGCTGAGATGCACCTTCTTTAGTGATTTTTATTACCATTTTCTTGCCTGGCAGGTCTGTGTCTGTCTCAGATAGAGTATGCCAGACCCTTTGTAAACATTTGCACTTTGCACACAATTTTTCCTTTGTCTTTAAAAGTCATTATGCAGTAGATGCAAACATGCAAGGTGGCAGACAAAGGAGGAGGTGTGAGTTTAACACAGTAGTGTGTTGTTTTGGATCTCTTTCTATGGAGCACATGGAATTTCTGCAATTTAATCCACACTATTAAGGTGCTGCCTTCAAGTGGGAACAGATTTCTTCACAAACTCGTCTAAACACAAAGCACAGGTTCATTTAAGTAGGTGTAAATTAAACTGATATATCATTAAATTAAACTCTTCTTTTTCATCACCCATTATAGAAAATAAACTACCAATATGTTTTTGTAGATTTTATAAAGTCTTTCAAATCAGTTTTGGTCAGTTTAAAATGATAGTTCATCAAAAAATGAATACTTTATCATACTTACTCACCATCGAGTGCTCAAGTTTCTTCTGTTAAATACAAAAGAAGATATTCTGAAAAAAAAAGTTAAAAACCTAACCATTGACTTCTATTGTAGAAAAACAAATACAGAGGAGGTCAATGGTTACAGGTTTTCAGCATTCTTCAAAATATCTTCTTTTTGTGTTTAACAGAAGAAAGAAACCGATTAAGGTTTAAAACAAGTAAAGGGTGAGTAATTGATGGAATAATTTTCTTTTTTGGTGTAACTATTCCTTTTTTTTTACATCTTTATAGTATCTTTATTATTATTATTATTACTACTATTATTATTATTATTATTATTATTATTATTATTATTATTATTATTATTATTATTATTATTATTAATTAGTATTGATTATTTAATTCATATTGCTTATACCAAACATATAAATAAAGTAAATAATATTTTACTAGATATTTTTTCCATTTTTTTCGAAGTCACATTTAAAGGCTTAACTAGGTTAATTAGGTTAACTAGGCAGGTTAGGCAAGGTATTAACAATGGTTTGTTCTGTAGACTATCGAAGAAAATAGGGGCTAATAAATTTGACTTTAAAATGGCTTTAAAAAATTCAAAATTGCTTTTATTCTTGCCAAAATAAACCAAATAAGACTTTCTCCAGAAGAAAAAATATTATCAGACATACAGTGAAAATTTCCTTGCTTTGTTAAACATCATTTGGGAAATATTTAAAAAAGAAAAAAAATTCAACAGCGGGCTAATAATTCTGACTTTAACTGTATATACAAAATTTAAGATGTTGGTGTCTCCTTAAAAAAAATTTGATAAGGGCTTCAGAGTTTTTGGATCTGTTCTGGGTTTTGTTTAGTTGCAAACCGAATCTTTTCTATCTTAGGAGCATGTAAAAAATCAAAAACCCATTGCCGCTAAAAAGGGGGAACTGATGACATCCAATTCATAAGAAAAAAGATATCATAATGCGCTAAATGGTTTCATAGCACAAGTGTCGTTTTTACAGTATTTTTAAACACAAATGCAGCTTTAATGAGCCATAAGACCTCTTTCACAATCATAAGCATTTGACCAGTCATGTACGTTTATGATTTTTAGTGTAGGTGTAACCGGCCTCTTTCATTTTGTAAAAGTGCTTGAATGCGTAGGAGGATAAGGCTTAAAATATGCCTTCCTAAGCACTTTCTTTCAAATTATTCCAGAATTGCGAAAAAAAAAATATGAGGAAACAGCCGAGTTTGACACATTATTTTCTTGTAAGGCAAGAATGTCAGCCACTCCCTTTGAAATCAGCATGTGTCCGCAGTGCTGTTTTTTGCTTTAAACCACCACATCCCACATCCCATAAAGCAACAATAGGGAGGAAGAATGGGTTGCTAGCAGGTAAACTGACCTCTGATCACGTTCACTCCGGTGGCAAGCATGCTTCATTCACACAAAGGCACACTTTTGTAGTCACTTGCTTCATGTAGGTGTGCATTCCGCCGTGAACGTGGCATCGGCCCACCATGTGCTTGTGTTTGGTGCCAGGCATCCATAGTTTCCCCGCTGTGCTTCTCTGTGCAAAGCACCTGCAACACACACTGATCAGGAACGAAGCCAAAGTCTTGCCAGGGTGAAGATCATCACACACCCACTTCTTAGAAAGCTGAGGGATTTTCAGGGAAGTGAAAGTGTAGGAGTATTTTTAGGATCTTTTTGGGGTGCAATACTTACCAATGTTGTTTATTTAGAGCAGGGGTCAACAATCTTGTTCCTGGAGGTCCGGTGACCTGCAGGGTTTAGCTCCAACTTGCCTCAACACACCTGCCTGGGTGTTACAAGTAAACGAGAGCTGCATCCCAAATGGCACACTATACACTATGCACTCATGCACTATGTACTTATGCACTAACACACTCCACAGGATAGTATATGTAGTGTTGTCCCAGATGGCACACTAATGTTTTTTTACTAAGTGGAAATTTAAACCATTTCCCTGGTGACGTTTGATGGTTGCTAAATCAGTGAAATAAACAACCGAATTATCAAATAATACCTGCCGTGAGTATTGCCGCATTCACCATCGGGAGGCGCTATAATCACTCTCGTAGGAGAATTTTGCTTTCACCATCCAAAATAAATAGTTATTCAACATGTGCGTCCGATAGCTCCGCCCCTTCCGCTACGTAAGCAAACCTGCAGTCGTTGAGTGCGTGAAGTGTCCATCATTACACACTTCATTTTAGCGGCTGAATGAGTGCATCATCCGGGTAATAAAAGTGCACTTAATGTTTTTTGAGTTTTCAGTGTGAACACTACTTTCACTATTTATACTACAAAATGCCGTAGAATAGTGCATAAGTATGCGATTTGGGACGCAGCTCTTGGAAGACCTTGATTAGCTTGTTCAGGTGTGTTTGATTAGGGTTGGAGGTAAAATCTGCAGGACACTGGACCTCCAGGAACAAGTTTGGTGATCCCTGATTTAGAGGATCAAATATCTGGCTTAATGAGGGATTGAAGCAGTCGAGTGTCTCTTTGTTTTTTGTTTATAGTTTGGTTCGAGGGTGTGTTGATACAGATTTTGAATAGTCTCTTATAATAAATTGAATCATGGTTTGGTTGTATAGCACATTAATACAGACTTTGGTTAGCACTGTCATCTCACAGCAAGAAGGTTGCTGGTTCAAGTCCTGGCTGGGTCAGTTGGCATTTCTGTGTGGAGTTTGCATGTTTTCCCCATGTTGGTGTGGGTTTCCTCAGGGTGTTTCGGTTTCTCCCACAGTCGAAAGACATGCGCTTTAGCTGAATTGGCTAAACAAAATTGGTGTTTCACAGTACTGGGTTGCAGCTGGACGGGCATCCGCTATGTAAAACATATGCTGGATAAGTTGATGAATATATGCAGTGATGAATAAAGGGACTAAGCTGAATAAAAATGAATGAATTGTTTATCAATTAAAAGTATGTACAAATTTGATTACATTCCCATTGAATCTATATACAGGGCTTTCCCTGACTAAAGATTTTCTTAGTCGAGTAGTCGCTTGTATTTTAAATAAATTTTGATTAAGCCTACTTAAGCAAATGTAGCGAAACGGTTTGAGTTTAAGAGAATGTCATTTCTAACATGTTTTTCTATGTTCATTTCTATGTTGTACAGCAGGGGTCACCAAACTTGTTCCTGGAGGTCCGGTGTCCTGCAGATTGTAATCAAACACACCTGAACTAGCTAATCAAGGTCTTACTAGGTATACTTGAAGCACCCAGGCAGGTGTGTTGAGGCAAGTTGGAGCTAAACCCTGCAGGCCACCTGACCTACAGTAATGAGATTGGTGACCACTGTTGTACAGAAAGACTGTAATACTAAGCATAAAATCTGCCATTAAGAACTTGCACATGCAAAAACGGCACGAACAAATGGAAAAAACAACAACATGGAGCTTTGCAGAATATTTATTATTTGCTAATAAAATAAAATTATAACATTTACAAAAATAACAACTTAAGAACCTGTTGACTAGAACAATTAAAAAATATATAGTATAAATATTATATTTTTTTGTATTCATTCATTTTCTTTTTAGCTAAGAAACCCACGCCAACATGGGGAAAACATGCAAACTCCACACAAAAATGCCAACTGACCCAGCCGAGGCTCGAACCAGCGACCTTCTTGCTGTGAGGCAATCGTGCTACCCACTTCGCTGCTGTGCTGCCCTATATTATATTATATTATATTATATTATATTATATTATATTATATTATTTTATATTATATTATATTATATTATATTATATTATATTATATTATATAATATTATATTAAATTATATTATATTATATTATATTATATTTTGGGAATGGTCAAAATATATGAGCAATATCACACTCTTAGCAATGCGATATGCCTGTATATTGGCACTGGTTGGCTTGAGGCCGCAGGCCAAGTGCCTTAATGTCCCACCAGTCACCATATACAGCCTTATCGCACTGCTAATCATGTGATAATGCGTTTATACAACAGTTCGACGGCATTATCGTGTATATAAAGAGAAAATCAAACAAGGAGTCTCAAAAACCTTTTTGTAAGAGAAACTACTCTCTTCCACTGTTCATTCACATCTGCAGCTGACGTCAGAACAGCAGAAACTGATGCTCATTCTCAAACGTAACTTTAGAGCTAGTATTTGAATGATTCTCTAGCGTAATGTCTAAGGTGAGGACAAAACAGTTGATTTTGCTCACATTTTAAGATTATAAGGCTGAACGACATGAAATGTCATCAGTCTACAGAGATTTCCCAGTATATTTCTGTTGCAATCGGGAGATCATAATAATTAAACCCAAAAATGCCAAAGCAAAGTGAACACAAACAATACTGTTGTATAAATACAGCGCTGTAATGTAATATAATATTATAATGAAGTAATAAGGAAGACCTGTCAGTGTTGGTATTTTCTTCTTTCTGCATCCAATTTGAAACTTTTACTGCACAATAACAACTATTCAATCTTAAAATAAATAATTAATTCTAAATTTGATATATAATCTCAATTCAATGATTTAAGCTGTAGTTTGATTTAAAAAAAAAGTTATATATTTTAATTATTATTTCATGAGATTCACCATTCAATCGGCAACATTTTCCTAGGCCAGTGTTCACACTTGAGGGAAGTTCTGCATCCTACTATATTTTTTCCTGTTTAACAGCAGCTGTTTCTCTGAAGATCATTGTTTCTGAAATGGGGGAATCCACAGGGCTCGCTTCACTGACCGTACAGTCCTTGGAATTCTTTAATATGTAGCTGAAATGCAAAAAAGAAAGATTAAACTTTAACTCGGCTTAAATATTTGTGTTAAATTTCCACTGATTCAGCCTATGAGAAAAGTCATCTTAAAGTGATAGCACACCTAAAAGTGAAAGTTCTGCTCTTTTACCCACCATCAGTCCAATAAAAGAAAGTCATGTGGTTTAAACCAATAAAAAGGTGAGGGAATAAGGACAGAATTTCTGTAAATCTGTGCCTGAGATCTATGTTGTTCCTCCATTACACAATTTGGCTGTTAAAAGATCTCTTTTTCAAAAATGGTCACAATTTACCAGCAAAACACAGGAAAGACAGGTTCGCGTAAATGTCTGCAGAAACCATAAATCATAGCTGTGCTACTGTAGTGATTTTCACAAGTGTCTGCAGAAGTCTCTTCCTGTGTGGAAGTGGGGAGTTTGTAAAAGGAAAGCACTGAACCACGGGCCAGGATATCTGCGAGTCAGCCGGGGGAAAAGATTGAGGAATCATTTACAGATGGAGAAATTCTCTGCTTGAAGACAGTGCTGTTACAGGGATTTTTATTTTATTTTATAATTTATTATTTTTTTTTTGTTTAAAAAATATTTTTTGTTTTGTTGTTTTTTGTTTTATTTTTACGTTTGTTTTTGTTATTTTTGTTATTTTATTTTATTGTTTTGTTTTGTTGTTTTTTTTATTTAATTTAAAATATTTTGTCTTGTCTTTTTATTTATTTTTGTTTTTGTTTTTATTTATTTTTTGTTTTGTTTATTTTTATTAAAATGTGTGTGTGTGTATATATATATATATATATATATATATATATATATATATATATATATATATATATATATATATATATATATATATATATATATATATATAATTTAATGGATTTTAATTTAATTTTGTTTGGTTGTTTTTTATTTAATTTTTAGCTATGTTGTTTTTATTTTATTTCATGTATTCTGTTTTTTTTGTTTTGTTGTTTTTTTATTTTATTTTATGCATTTTATTTTATTGTATGTATATTGTTTTGTTTTATTTTTATTTTAATATTTTTGTTTATTTATTTTTTGTTGTTTTTTTGTTTGTTTATTTATTTGTTTTTGTTTGTTTTTGTTGTTACTTACTTTACTGTCCACAACTGGAAATTTATCTTTGGCTTTCTCCAAATAATTACATCAACATCCACATCACATACATCACAAAAAAGTAACACTAATACATTTAATATCATTACATAAATCACATAAAAACGCAATTAACTATTCATACATAATTTTAAATAACTTTAATTAAAATTCTAATGGCAAAAATGACATTTGATTTACATTTTTCTTTACTTGAGGCTCCCTAAAACGTCTTTTTGATGGCAAAAGCTGAAATTTTATATTTAAGGGATGAGAACAATCTTCAAATTTTTATTTTTCTTCATTTATTTATTTATGTATTATTATTATTATTATCGTTATTATTATTATTATTATTATTATTCATTCATTTTCTTTTCAGCTTAGTCCTTTTATTAATCCGGGGCTGCCACAGTGGAATGAACTGCCAACTCATCCAGCACGTTTTTACGCAGCAGATGCCCTTCCAGTCGCAACCCATTTCTGGGAATCATCCACACACACTCACATATACTCGTACACTACGGACGATTTAGCCTACCCAGTTCACCTGTACCGCATGTCTTTGGACTGTGGGGGAAACCGGAGCACCCGGAGGAAACCCACGGGAACGCAGAGAGAACATGCAAACTCCACACAGAAACGCCAACTGACCTAGCCAAGGCTTGAACCAGCAACCTTCTTGCTGTGAGGCGACAGCACTACCTACTGCACCACTGCGTCACCCATTATTATTATTATTATTATTATTATTATTATTATTATTATTATTATTAATGTTATGTTTGTATTCATTAATAACTAATTTTAAAATGAAGACCCTATTTTAAAGGTGGACAACATATAAATTAGATATCTAAAAACATATGTACACAGTCAATCAGTACAAATGTTTTTGTCAGGATTTACTGAAGAAACGCAGTGAAATACTAGTGATGAAATAGCTGGGAAACAGATGTCATTGCATATGCGTATCAAGTTTTATTTTCAGAGACAAAATATGTGGGAGGAGAGATTTAAACTAATTATGCAATGTTAATGGTGCAATCCTAAAGTCATTTTGCTACTCTGAAAAGAACATTTTCAAATACACAGATGTCTTATAAAGGTTTTTTGTGTGCGTGTGTGTGTTTTTATTTTTAGGTTTTTACCATTTGTGCCTTTGCAACCACTGGTGGTTATGTTGGATCCACTGTTTTCACTCTTAAATGTCCAGACAAAGATGATGTTGATGTTACTGCTAATTTTGGATATCCATTCAGGTATAAACAACCACATTTCAATCCTATTTCTATACATTTTTACTATTAAAATGTTGTCTGGTTGAAAGTCATGCAATTAAGGAAGACTTGTTCACGCCAACAGTGAAAACCTTAAACAATTAGGGCTAGGCGATAAGGCAAAAATGCTATCTTGATAATTATTTTCCAATGTTAACGGTATACATTTCGATATAAGTTGTTATGCTTCCAGATTTAAAAGAGTATCCCAATGATGACTGAAGCCACAAATATAACATATTTTTGGCCGATAAATTTCCGGTAGCCGAAAATTTACATCTTGGTAGTCGAAAATTTTATATCAACACAATCCCATTTGTAAGAGTAACAAATAATAACTTGACTTTGAGTTGATCAATTGGAAAAGTGGCAGAAGGTAGATCTTTAGATCTGTTGAACTGCATCCCAATTATCACAAATACTGCAGAAGACCTATTGTAACTCAATCAGACCACAGATTTTCTCAGATATCAGTCAAGTTTGGTGAAGGAATAATCATGGTTTGGGGTTACATTCAGTATGGGGGAGTGCGAGAGATCTGCAGAGCGGATGGCAACATCAACAGCCTGAGGTATCAAGACATTCGTGCTGCCCATTACATCACAAACCATAGGAGAGGGCAAATTCTTCAGCAGGATAGCGCTCCTTCTCAAACTTCAGCCTCCACATCAAAATTCCTGAAAGCAAAGAACGTCAAGGTGCTCCAGAATTCGCTAGCCCAATCACTAGACATAAACATTATTGAGATGGAGGAGGCATTGAAGATGAATCCAAAGAATCTTGATGAACTCTGGGAGTCCTGCTTTCTTTGCCATTCCAGATGACTTTATTATTAAGTGATTCGAGTCATTGCAATGCAGATATGTATGGATGCAGTCCTCTAAGCTTATGGGAGTCCTACACGATATTCATTTTTTTCCACTGCACCATGACTTTATAAACTGTTTTTTATTATGTCTGTATTACTGTTAAGTGACAAGACTTTT
Source organism: Danio rerio (assembly GCF_052040795.2). Classification (NCBI taxonomy): domain Eukaryota; kingdom Metazoa; phylum Chordata; class Actinopteri; order Cypriniformes; family Danionidae; genus Danio; species Danio rerio. Next base: position 39,267,461 of record NC_141031.1, read on the forward strand.
GTCTAAGCAAAGTCAGACCTCACTGTCCTAATGAAATAATTAAAAATCAAGGCATGATCATGTTTTACTTTGGTAAAATAAGTGTAATCTAGAGGCCTTTGCCTTTCATATAAGCCACTTCTGATACCAAATGGTCAACTAGAAGTCAAGTTATTATTTGTTGTTCCTAAAACAAGACTTTTGTCAGGTAGTGTAGTCTTGCTGTGTGACTATTGCGTATACATGCATTGCTCAAACAATATACTGTGCAGCCCTAAGTTGAACCACTTAAGCAGGGTGCGAATTATGCATTCAGTAATGTTAGTTTGTGTAAATACATGCTTCAGTGAATCAAATTTATGTGATTATTTAATTTACTTATAATTTATCAATAATTAATAGCTATTTCAGGTCAAACTTTACAAACTTTGCATCTAATTTGACTTTACTTTTAGGCTACATGTTGAAACAAACACCGATTTTATGAGAAATCAGTCTTGTGAACACTTATGATGTCTATCGGTGCATTAGATCTGCAGGTGTCAGACTGTTGAATTAGTTTTTTTCTTGCGTAGTCTAATTCGCAGGATTATGCATTCACAATGGTATGAACATTATTGGGGTGGTCAAGTAGATATCTATTATTTTAATTAAAATGCAGATCAGACTGAACTTTTTCTCTGATTCAAAGGAAGCCCCCAATGCATATTATGTCAACGTCCTTCAGGGGGATCAAGCCTTAATTAGGGGAGTCAATTCCCCCCCAAACTCCCCTGTGATTTGCACCCTGTGTTTATGTTTTGATAATGTTTTTGGTTCCTTTTCTGAACTTCGACATTTCTGGATTGTTATCTATGGAGGATTTCATCTAAAATATCTTAATTTGTGTTTGAAGATGAACAAAGTTCTCAGGGGATTGGAATGACCTAATGAGTAATTAATAACCAAATTTTCACCAAACTTTTCTTTTACAGAGCTCAAACGTGATGATAAAACTAATGATCATGTGCATCGGTGTTGATAATAACGCAGTTGTCTTTATTGCTTTTGATGTGAACAAGCCTTAAACCATTTGCATGTTGACAGCCTTGAAGGAAATGAGTGTTATAGTTCTGTGCACTCAAATGATGGAAAAGCCCCAGTTAACATGTGACTTCCACTTTCTAGGCTTCCGAGTCACCCATACCTGATTAATCATTGCAATGGCTCCAAGAACACGACTTACCTGCAGGGAGATTTCTCATCCTCAGCTGAATTCTTCGTCTCTATTGGCGTCTTGGGTTTTCTGTACTGTACCTTCACCCTTATCCTGTACTTGGGCTACCAGCAGGTTTACAGGGAGTCGAACCGAGGCCCCATCATCGTGAGTCTTTGAATTATCAGTCAAAAAAACAAGATTCAGATATGAATTTTGTTTCAGTTATTATTGTGATTGTAAGTAAAATGCAATGTCCCGTTTTGGTGTGTGTATTAAACTAAAACTATTGCGTTGCCTTGCGCCGGGTGTATGATAGGGCCCATAGAGTTGAAGTCAGAATTATTAGCCCCCTTTGATTTTTTTTTTTTTTCCTTTTTCAAATATTTCATAATTGATAATTAACAAAGAAGGACAATTTTGACAGTGTGTCTTATAATATTTTTTCTTCTGGAGAAAGTCTTATTTGTTTTGTTTTGGCTAGAATAAAAGCAGTTTTTAATTTTTAAACACCATTTTAGGGTCAAAATTATTCCCCCCTTTAAGCTATATTTTTTTCAATAGTCTACAGAACAAACCATCGTTATACAATAACTTGCCTAATTACCCTAACCTGCCTAGTTAGCCTAATTAACCTAGTTAAGCCTTTTAATGTCACTTTAAGCTGTATTCACCTTATTCTTCGCCGACGAGCAGGCGCAGCCATTTGAATCTGTTTGGCATGAGACTTTCGGTCTCATTCACTTCCATTCAATTTTAGACTTTAAAAACTGCTCGTTTCACTGTTTGATGTTGCAAATTGATATTTCCTTGTTGTATTATTCTACTCTGTCTGTATAGTCATGCAAACATTTGTTTGTAGAGCAAGTAGTTTGACAGTTTTTTGCCGTTATTTTTCCTAGTCATTTCTCCCATAGGCGAATGAATCGGAAGTTTTAAGACACAGGTGTAAAACTCAGTTCTAAAAGGGCCACAGCTCTGCACAGTTTAGTTCCAACCCTAATTAAACACACCTGATCAAACTAATTGAGTCCTTCAGGCTTGTTTGAAACCTACAGGTAAGTGTGTTGGAGCAGGGTTGGAACTAAACTGTGCAGGGCTTCGGCCCTCCAGGAATTGAGTTTGACACCCCTGTTCTAAGACAATCGCGAAAACAGGCGCACTTCCGCATTTTAGAATAAGGTCAATAGAAGTGTCTTAAAAATATATCTAGTCACATATTATTTACTGTAATCATGGCAAAAATAAAATAAATCAGTTATTAGAAATGTGTCATTAAAACTATTATGTTTAAAAATGTGTTAAAAAATATTCTCTCTGTTAAACCAAGATTAGGGAAAAAAATAAACGGGGGGACTAATAATTCTTTTATTTACATCTCTTGTTATATCTTCCTCTTGTCCTTCTGACAGCCTCTTTGTCAGATTATAAATTTTCTCCTGCAGTTCCCACAAATAAGCACTGATACCACAAACTGTGCTCTGTTTGTTCTCCAGGATCTGGTGGTGACCGGGATCTTTGCCTTCTTGTGGCTGGTTTGCTCCTCCGCCTGGGGGAAAGGTCTGACTGATGTCAAATATGCCACAGATCCGAGGAGGCTTATAATTCTCTGTCTGCCTGAAGATAAATGTGAAATAAAGAGTTACCCATCTGTAGGCCGTCTCAATGCGTCTGTGGTGAGTATATGAGTCTTAATTCGGCTCTTCTTTTGTTTTGTTTCTCAAATTAAAGGCCATTTAAAGTGCTTTGAAATCTGCATTTTTATTCGATGTTCAATGTAATCTCAACTAAAACCTGAAGAGAGGGTGGGACATATCACAGCCTCCTCCTCTTTTTGACAGGCAATAGCCTTTCATGTTTATTCAATCTTTGAATAAACATTCAAAAGTTAGAGTGGTTGAGATCAAGCACATCAAATGTGAAGTGTCTTGAAGGGGCGGGGCATGTCAGATACTAGAGGGCATTTGATTGGTCAGAAGATTTGATGAGAAACTGAAGTATGAGGTGACGTCAAAAAAAAAAATAGTTGATCAATTTAGGCAGACAAATTGCAAACTTTAGATGTTTTATATCTTCAAAATGCGAATTTTGTAAACTTATAGATATCCTTAAAACTCCCATGAAATTAAAATAACGTTTTTTAGATGTTACTATCGTTATTGTTCGTTTTTAGGATATCTATGCTAGTGCGCTCTAAAACAGTGATAAAATTTGCATTTAGGAGATAGAAAACTGATATAAACATGTAATGCTTGTCATTTCCACCTAAATAGATCAACATTTATTCTCGTCACCTCATACTTTAGTTTCTGATCAAATCTTGACCAATCAAATACTCTGACATGCCCCGCCCCCTTCAAGACACTTCTCATTTGATGCGCTTGAGCTTTACCATTCCCACTGGCAGAGCTGTAAGAAAGATGAAACACTTGGATGTTTTTTAAAAAGGGGTGGAGCTACTCTATGTCCCGCCCTCTTTTGTTGAGATTACGTTAAACATTGAATAAAAAAGCACATTTCAAAACACTTCACGGGACTAACATACTGATACTAACATCTAAAAAATGTTTTTATTGTTTCACAGGACCTTTAGGCATGGTTAATACCTAGTTCATGATCTTGGGAAATGATATATTGGCTTTATTACAGTTGTTTTTGGTACAATTTTTGCTTGTTAAGTGGACACACTTATAACCTGACTACAACAGGTCAATTTTGCTTTCTGTTCCAATGCAATAGTTTTAATGAATTATTGGTAAATGTTTTATTTTATGAGGCCTGCTGTATGTTATTTAATGTACAAATGAACAATCTTTACATGATCTAACTATAAGTCTGGCTATTTAGATTTCATGGCTAATACTTCAGAATTGCATTTAGTGCATTTTAAAAGTTGTTTTCCAGAATGCAAGCTCAGTCAATTTCATGCTGTTTGAAACAACTTAAATTTGCAGTTCATGTATGCAAGTTTGACACTCAGTGGTTGAAATAGGTATTGCACTCTTGGATTAAAACATTTTCACTCTGCTCCAACTCTGAGGAGTCCATGCCAATGCAGGTTGCCAGATTGACATGAGTGTGCCTGACTATTGAGCCTAAAGGCTGATTTGAACTTTTAACTTCAAAAATTAAGCAATGGCACGCTAGAGAAGAAATATTTTCCATACTAAAAGAAGATTTTTTTCTTAACCAACACCTGAAACAAACACCTCATGCGCTTTATTTAGTGTTAAATGCTAATAAAGTGAGTTTGAATGCCATTTTACACAACATTTATTGCCATACTACTGAAAGCAGCAACAGATAGTTCACTTCAGATCTTGAAAATAAAATAAACCGTGTGAAATTGAGCTTTAGAACTGTGACTCAGTGCAAGCCAACAAATATTAGTTATTCAACATGTACATATAATACTATTAAAGGTGCTGTATGTAAGTTTTTGACTCATCTAAAGCATAAAAACATAATATATTTGCAGATATTTAAGAAACATGCAAAGTGAACAATCTTGTTTATCTAAAAAACTAAAGTCAAATGTTTTGCTTTGAAAATGTGTTTTCCTACGGAAACATCTGTCTGTGTTTTGGTTCTTTTAACCCCCCCAATGCCACTTCATTCAGTAAGGCTCTCAAAGCATGCGCTCATGACCGAAATGCGACCTACGGTGGACGGTAGCAGACTCCGAAATGAGATACAGATTCAAGCTTCACATGAGGTGGTTATTAATTAGCAAATAATATAAATATTACAAATGTAAACATTAGGTGAACTGGTTACATTGTAACCCCATGTCCTAACAACACTCTACGTGACTAGATTTGCAGTGATTAGCAGTTTGGCTGTTTGCACCAGACGAAACACGACAGAAATTTAAAAACAGCCATCCAGAAGCACAGAATATGCACTCACTCATGATATGGTAATGTTTATAATCCAATTAATACATATTAAACCTCTTTAACATTATTAAATGTTCATGCTGAATCACCTAATGTAACTTGCTCACCTAATGTTTACGTTCGTAATCTTTATATTATTTGCTAATTAATAACCTGATGTGGAACACTGAATCTGCGTCTCTGAGTCTGTTACTGTCCACCGCAGGTCGCATTTCAGTCACGGATACATACTTTGAGAGCCTTTCTGAATGAATGAAATATGCGGTTTTCTATCAAGCAGTGGCAGTGGGTGGGTTAAATAAACCAAAACAAAGACAGCTATTCCGGCACGTAACAAACATTTTTAGAGCAGAATCTCTGACTTTAGCATTGTTTTTAAGATAAACACGAATGTTCACTTGGCATGTTTCTTGAACGAGTCAAAAACTTACAAACAGCTCCTTTAATAATAACAGGGAATGGTTACTTTTCGGCTCAATGTTGCCAGATTTAGCAAAACGCTGCAAAAAAAAAAAAAAATCATATCGGCTTTTTACAGTCTACACATAGCCATGATCAATGTGACCTGTTTTCAGGAAAATGCGCTGAAAGTTTAACAAAAGTAAGCATTACATATACCCTTCTTTGTTCTCCCTCCTCTAGCTTTTTGGATTCCTGAACCTGATTCTGTGGGCAGGGAACTGCTGGTTCATCTACAAGGAGACTCCGTTTCACAAGCCGGCAAACCCACCAGTAAACGCAGAAGAAGGAGTTTCCTCTTCCTAATCAGACAAAAGCGGCTCCTTCCTCTCCTCTCCACACATCCATACAGCAGAGGACATCACCGTTTGTTCATGTCCACACACACACACACTGAAGAGAAACTACACTTTAATATGCAAAAGCTTCATGCAATGCAGTTCACTACTTATAAATGCAATAAGCTGAATTCATCATTTCTAGATGTTTGTTTTATCATTATTATTTTAGTGTCTGCTTCAAGGCACTGACAAAAGCAGGTCGTAAAAAAAATTGTATTTGATCATAGGTCTCCATCTTAAGTCCTGGAGGGCTGCCAAGTCTGCGCAGTTTTGCTCCAACCCTAATCAAACTAATTAAGGTGTTTAAGACTACTTTTGAACGCCTTGATTAGTTGAATCGGCTGTGTTGGAATACGCTTATCTGCGGCCCTCAGGGAATTGAGTTTAAGACCTATGTGTTAGATCAGGGGTGCCCAAACTCAGTCCAGTGTCAAGGAGAGTTTAGCTCCAACCCTAATCAAACATGCCTGAACAAGCTAATCAAGCTCTAAATAGCATACTAGGAACTTCCAGGCAGGTGTCTTGAAGCAAGTTAGAGCTAAACTCTGCTGAACACCAGCCCTCCAGGACTGAGTTTGCCCTGTCTATTAGATTAATATCAATTCGATGACATCTTTCAGCTTTATTATGCTTTTTGTTTTATTATTAATATTTCTAGTTGACAACCTACGATTTCACAACTCTAAAAATCCACTACAATCAGATTTTATGAAAAATGAGCACCTAAAACACTAGTATCACACTAATATCTAGCTCTAGACGTCGAAAGCTTGCTTTTCCTTGTAGTTTTAACTTCTATTTATTGGTGCCTTTTCATTTGCGTTCATGACGGGATGTTTTTTGCATACCCAAAACACACATCTGAGTTCTATTTGTCAAGTAAAGTCAAACAAAAGAAAATCCTCCTGATTTCAGTCATAATAATCTGATATTTAGCATGCAACCTTTTATTTTAAAGATGTTTGCATCAGTTTAAGTGCTATTTGGTTTAAAAAAAATAATAAAAAACACTACACCAAAGGCCATATTTCTTATGCCAACAGGAAAAGTCTGTTAATTATTCAACACTAGGCATTATTCAGCAGAAAGCAACTCAAATTCCTGGTGGGCAGCAGCTCTGCACAATTGAACAGCTTGATTAGTTGGATCCGCTGTTAGAATATGGTTGGAGGAAAACTGTGCAAAGCTGCGGCCCTCCAGGAATTGAGTTTGAGACCTATGTATTAGATCAGTAACATTTCAGTGACATCTTACAACTTCTATTGATTACAATTTTTAAATGATGACCTGCAATTTCATAACTCTAAATATCCACTACAATCAGACTTTCTAAAAAAATGAGCACCTAAAACACTAGTATCACACTAATATCTAGCTCTAGACGTCGAAAGCTCGTTGTTCCTTGTAGTTTTAACTTCTATTTATTGGTGCCTTTTCATTTGTTCATGATAGGATGTTTTTTGCACACCCAAAACAAACATCTGAGTTTGATTTATCAAACGAAAGAAAATCCTCCTGATTTCAGCCATAATAATCTGATATTTAGCATTCAACCTTATATTTTAAAGATGTTTGCGTCTGTTTAAGTGCTATTTGGTTAAAAAATAACTAAAAAAAGCACTACACCAAAGGCCATATTTCTTATGCTATCAGGAAAAATAAGTTAATTCAACACTAGGCATTCTTTAACAGAAAGCAACTTAAATTCCTGGAGAGCCGCAGCTCTGCAGTTTTGCTCCAGGCCTAATCAAAGGGCTACTCTTGAACACCTTGGTTAGTTGGACATGCTGTGTTAGAATAGGATTGGAGCAAAACTGTGCAGAGCTGCGACCCTCCTGGACTGAGTTTGAGCCCTATCTATTAGATTAATATCAATTCGGTGACATCTTACAACTTTAATATGCTTTTTGTTTTATTATTAATATTTCTAATCGACGACCTGTGATTTCATAATTCTAAAAATCCACTACAATCAGACTTTAGGAAAAACGAGCACCTAAAACACTATTATCACACTAATTTCTAGCTCTATACATCGAAAGCTTGCTGTTCCTTGGAGTTTTAACGTCTATTTATTGGTGCCTTTTCATTTACGTTCATGACGGGATGTTTTTTGCACACCCAAAACACACATCTGAGTTCGATTTGTCAAGTAAAGGCAAACAAAAGAAAATCCTCCTGATTACAGCCATAATAATCTGATATTTAGCATGCAACCTTTTATTTTAAAGATGTTTGCATCAGTTTAAGTGCTATTTGGTTTAAAAAAATTACACAAAAAAAAAAAAACACTACACCAAAGGCCATATTTCTTATGCCATCAGGAAAAGTCTGTTAATTATTCAACACTAGGCATTGTTCGACAGAAAGCAAACACTTGTTTAATAGTTTTTTCTACTGTTCAGAGTAGCAATGTTGTCTTTTGTTTGTATTCAGCTGACTTGAAACTGTAAATGAAGCGTCACATGGGTTTATGTGTATATTTACAGCATCTGTGCATGTTTTACCATCTTATTTTTTACAGGAGAAACCTTTGTTGTATTGCATTCAGTTTGATCCTAAAAAAAATTGAGTAATTGTTCAATTACGGTGATTGTCTGTGTGCAGTGTATGATTGTTATTAGTTTAATTTTATATCACCAGTTAAACCTTTTTTATTATATCCTCTAGTAGTTGTTTCAAATGTAAGAGGAGCATTTACTGCCAAATCTGAATGTTTTAATCCAATAACCTGGTATGTGAATTTAGCTTGAATAGTAGACCATTGGAATTAATATAAAAAGGATTATAGCAATGTCGTTTGGGTTCATTAGTGATTACAAAGAGGAGAAAAAGTTAAAAGGGGCATTGTGGTCATCCTCATTTGGTTTTGACAAACATAAAAACGGGCCTTCGGTTGTTCTTGTTCTTGTGTTTTGTATCTCTATTGTGTCTCTAAGTTCAGAAGGAAAATCTCCAGAAGGGCTGTTTGCAGTTTTGGTTAGTATTAAAAGAGGAGAGCTGTAAATATATATTGGCTATTGGTTTGTGTTTTTATTTCGGAAAACAAACTGCTGTTTCCTACATGAAACCACTAGATGGTGGTGTTGTAAGCGCAATAAATCCATTGACTACTAACGCTGGTGTCTCATACGTGTTTCTTCAGAAAAATCGATTAACGCGAATTGCCTCTGCGCTTATATTAATTTAAACTACTAATTTAACCAGAAAATAACAGATTACGTACAGAATAAAATAATTAACAAATATATGCATGTATATTTACATTGTTTATATACAGTTGAAGTCAGAATTATTAGCCCCCCTGAATTATTAGCAACCCTGTTTATTATTTCCCCCAATTGCTGTTCAACGGAGAGAAGATTTCTTCAACACATTTCTAAACATAATAGTTTTAATAACTTATCTCTAATAACAGATTTCTTTTATCTTTTCCATGATGACAGTAAATAATATTTTACTTGATATTTTTCAAGACACTTCAGTACAGCTTAAAGTGACATTTTAAGGCTTAACTAGGTTAATTAGGGTAACTATGCAGGTTAGGCTAATGAGGCAAGTCATTGTATAATGATGTCTTGTTCTGTAGACTATCAGAAAAAAATATAGCTTAAAGGGGCTAATAATTTTGTCCTTAAAATAACTTTTTAAAAATTAAAAACTGCTTTTATTGTAGCCGAAATAAAACAAGTAATATTTTTTTCCAGAAGAAAAAAATATTATCAGACATACTGTGAAACATATTTCCTTGCTCTGTTAAACATCATTTGGGAAATATTTAAAAAATAAATAAAAAATCAGAGGGGGGCTAATAATTCTGACTTCAACTGTATATTAGGTTTTCATGCAGTCTTTTGGATGGAACAGACACTTGAGGGATGTAAACGAAATCAATGGTCCCTACGCATTTCCTGTTTTACATTTTTCATTTCTGTAGCTTCTGAGAATGCAAAAAGAGCCATATATTGATAAATGATGTAATGGTGGCTGTTTTAACATTAAGTTATGAATGAATTGTCTCTTGTTACAGTTATGAAATAGTTTGGTATCAAGCAGTAAATGTTCATCAGATAATGGCATGACCACATTGAAATAGTCTAATGTCAATTTGTACTGGAGAAAAAAAATAATGTTCACATATTTTGTTTCTGTGTTCTTCTGCTTATTATAATATGATATTTATTTATAGACGTTAGTTATTTTACTCCATTTCCATTGTTTTCTGTTTTGTTTTTAATTGTTTCATTTTAATCTAAAATTATCTCATTGAAATATGTGTATTTTAATGTTATCCATTGGTAAAATTCATTATTATTCATAGGTTTGTTTCATGCTTTTGTCTTTTCTTTAAGTTATCAAGTTATTTGTTTTTGTATGTGTTGAAGTTGATGTTTTATTTTATAACTAGGCAGGGGCGGATTTAACCAATATACGAGGTAAGCAGCTGCTTCGGACCCTGGGGAATTAGGACCCTGACCAATGCCAAGAATACAATATTAACCATTAAGCTTTTTTTTTATGTTTACCCACATGTGTTGTATATCTTTATATAACCATTATAGTTTTATTGTTATTACTTCTTTTTTTTAAAAAAAGGGGGTCCGCATTAATATTGGAACTTAATTCATTCATTCTTTTTTTCGGCTTAGTCCCTTTATTCATCAGGGGTTGCCACAGCAGAATGAATCGCCAACTTATCCAGCAAATGTTTTACACAGTGGATGCCCTTCCAGCTGCAACCCAACACTGGGAAACACCCATACACTCTTGCATTCACACACATACACTATGGCCAATTTAGCTTATTAATTTCACCTGTACAGCATGTCTTTGGACTGTGGGGGAGCACCTGGAGGAAACCCACGCGAAGACGAGGAGAACATGCAAACTCCACACAGATTCCATCTGACCCAGCCGGGGCTCAAAGCAGAGACTTTCTTGCTGTGAGGCAATCATGCTTCCTACTGACACCTACTGGAACGTTACATCATTTTATTTTTATTTTACATCATGAAGATAAAGGTTGAATGAAATTTTAACATGCAGTTTATTTACAAAAAAATCTACAGAAAAAAATATCTATAGAGACAGAGAGTGTTTTGAGCTTCAATGCTAGAGGCCCATACCTGAAATTGCTTAGGGTTTCCACTAAGTCCGCCCCTGTAACTAGGGCCAGACATAATCTGCGGAAATATTTTTTGCTATTTCTGCACAGAATTTAGTCAAATAAAAAAATCTGTGAATTTATGAAGAATTATTTTGGGAATATCATAACTAAAATCTTAATATATGAAATAAAATAATACATTTTAACATTTAATTAATGTTTAAAATGCAAATCCAATCAGATCCACTTATTTGGTAAACAGAGCAAGTCTCTCATATAATATCTCTACTAAAAGACAGAAAATATTACTTTACAATCTGCATTGTATGAACACTGTCACATTAGTCAATAATATTCCTGAAATTAATTTAAAAACTGAATAAATATAAGTTTACAAACATTAACACAAGTAAATAAATGGACTCAACGATGGGCTAAAAATCTGCAGATTTCTGCACAGGCCTATTTATTACACAATTAGTTTTTATGAGATATTTTTATACACAATTACACATACTTTTATATTCTATTGTAACGTTTATATAATGGATAAATAACACTGAATTACGGCAGCGCAGTGGGTAGCACATTCGCGTCACAGCAAGAAGGTTGCTGGTTTGAGCCTCAGCTGGGTCAGTTGGCATTTCTGAATGAGGTTTACATGTTCTCCCTGTGATGGCGTGGTTGGGTGCTCCGGTTTCCCCCACAATCCAGACATGCGCTATAGGTGAATTGGGAAAGCTAAATTGACCGTAGTGTATGTGTGTGAATAAGAGTGTATGGATGTTTCCCAGTGATGGGTTGCAGCTGGAAGGGCATCAGCAGCGTAAAACATATGCTGGATAAGTTGGCGTTTCATTTCGCTGTGACGACCCTAATAAAGAGACTAAGCCCAAAAGAAAATGTATGAATAATACTGGATGAATAATTTTACTATTAAAATAGCAATAAAAACATTTTATATTTCATTTTTCCACGTTATAAAACAGTTGTCATTTTTTTCAGATTTCAGTGTATTTGCATGACAAATGTGTACATTTTTATTGCTAAAGAGTTTAAAGAAAAGAATAATTCAGCCAAATTAAATTAAATATAATAACAAAATGCAAATGATATTTAATATTTATTTAATAATCATTACAAACAATAATTTCGCATAACAAGTGCGCGCACGTAGGTCTCCCTCCGCCCACGGGAGCGCGCGCCGTGACGTCAGCGCCTTGCCGCGCAGTGATGATGGCGGTGCGTGAACGCGCAGTTAAAGTAATGGCTGCTCTGGAACGGCGGGTGCCTTGTCTCGATGATTTCGTGGGCCAAAGCTGGAGCGTCTGGACCGAAAGAGCCAACCTGACAGCATCGGAGGGTGAGTGAGCGCCTCGTCGCCGGTATTTCTCCATCCACCGCCAAAAAGTCTCGCGGATGTGCTTTATATTTCGTGGAAAAGGCACGGCATCCCGAACCATGTTACCCAAACAAAGAACCTGCCGGGTCCTAAAGCCGGCCGGGTTACGCGCTTGCGCTCTCTCGCCGATCAGTGTCGTCATAATAGAACGTGTTCCGTGTTCGTTTTGTCTGGAACTTCAAATGTATCAAACGCTCTCATTCTAAAGCCGCTCGTCTGCTTTAGTCTGCGGCCACATTTTCAGCGCAATTAATAGTGTAGGGCTCATTTGCAGGTAGTTTTTATTTTGGCCCCACCCACAGGAGAGCTTGTGCTTCACAGATGAGCAGTTCATGGCACAGATTGCATGTTGCATTGAACATCTTGTGGAATAAAACCTAAACAGTTGGCCAGTTCTCCTAGAATTACCCCCAATAAACGCAACACTATGTCTAAGTCAATGTTGGTCTCCTTTTTCTCTGTTAGTTTTGTCTCACTGTGTTGCATTCAGGCTCTTGCCACATTCTGGACCACCACATTCAATGTTTTCAGTGTTTACAGTAGATGGCCCTATAAATTGTCGGATTTGGAAAAGATGGTCATATATGCTTTAAAGGATTGATGTGTACAGTTAGTGCTCATGTTTTAAATACCCTCTTTAACACACTTCCTCCAACTGTGTTTCATAGGGTCCGATGGAGATGAATACAGCAAGAATGGAAAAAAGACGATGGAAACCATGACACTGAGGAAAGAGGGTTGGCATTATGTATTTATCGTTCATGTTAAGTGGAAACCGTGGTATCAACATAACCCCATTTAGTGATGGACTGATGCATAAGCTGATTAATTGGCTGGTGTTTTACTGTTTGGGATTAACAAATGTGGAGGTTCTTCCTGTTAGGTTCAACGTTTCTAATCAGCCTTATCAATAAACAATGATCTTTTGTTAATTTTTAAAGGGGTTAGTTCACCCAAAAATGAAACTTCTGCTCTAAACCTGTTTGAGTTTCTTCTGTTGAACACAAGGGAAGGTGGTTTGAGGAAAGCTGTAGGCCTGTAACTATTGACTTAATGTTTTTTTTTCCTACTATGTACGTCAGTGATTACAGGATTTCAGCTTTCATTGAATTATCTGTTTTGGTGTTCGACAGAAGAGAGGTTTGGAACCACTTGACGGTGAGTAATTGGTATGGTTTCATTTTTGAGTGAACTATACCTTTAAGTAAATCTCACATTTCTTCACATTACTTCAGTAGTTTGAAGGGGTAGTTCACAGAAAAACAGGAAATAATAATAATTTGCTAACTCTCACACAGCATCTAAGACCGTGCTTCTCAATTCCGGTTCTTGGGCTCCTCTGTCCTGCACATTTTGTGTGTCTCACATTAATTAGTTTTTAAATTCATCCTCTCTCAATAGCAGTTGATGGCGAATAGACTGGATATTGATTTAGAGTAGGGGTACCATGTTTTTTAACTGATTCACTTATATAAATGCCAGATGTCTCTGTGAGTGTATGCTGCAAATAAAATTTTCCTACGGTCGCAGACAAGTAAATTTAAATAATTAATGCTGTTTCCCAATTCGCATACTATCCATCCTAAATAGTATTTGAAAATAGAATTATTATATGTCAAATTGCAGTATGTTGAATGGAGTTTGCCAAAGGTTCCCGTATGTTTGACTATTCCCGGTAAAAATTTTAAGTGTGGAAGCGTCCATACTCTAACTGCTTATGTTGGCCACAATACACTGCGTGTTGGATGTGAATTCGATTAGAACTACAAATGCGGGTGAAAAGTTTAAATAAACTACAAACATGGTGGACATGTAAGAATATCTAGCCCACAGGAGCATATTTAAATGACATTTTCTGTCTTATATTTCATCTACAAAAACAATTTGAACTTTATATAAACGTGTTTGGACAGTAACTTCTGATTGTATAATTATTCAAAGACCTTAGGGGATTTCATTGCATGAAAGACTAACGAATGGCAGATTAACCTGCTGCTGCTTCTCCAATAAGGTAGGAAATTAAATATGAAAGAAATGTGCACGATGTGTGGATGATTGACTTATAAGCAACATACCGATCTGTTAAGGAGGAAGTAGTATGTCCCAAAGCCTGCATACTCTTCTGTTACACACTCAAAAGTATGCATACTTTTCCTTTAAAAAAAAGTACATATTATTGGGGCGTAGTATAAGTATGTGAATTGGGATGCAGCAAAACAAAGAGTCCAGAGGACTGCAGTTGAGAAGCACTGATTTAAGATGTAGATATTTTTGTTCGGTAGAACATTAATTAAGTTTTTTTTTTAGCTAATACTGTGGCCTTGATTATTCATAAAATGGAAGTCAATGACAACTGATGCTTGGAGAGCCAAAAAATGATGCACTTGTGTGCTTATAAATTAAAATGATCAATCTGTGCAAAAAACAGACCATTAACACAATATTTATTGTCTTTAATCCACAGCCTCAGCCAGCAGTCCTGAACATGACAGTCTAGAGCTTAAGCTTCCTGTTGCATAATAATGTATACATGAGCTCAAACTCCTACATGAGCTGACGGATGTGTGTTGCAGTGTTTCGTAAAATGGTGCTTGTGTTTATCCTGGTTGCTTCAGCCTATATAAAAAGAGTAAAATTACATTCACATCCGTTGTTTGAATCTAGAAGATTGACTTCACAGAATCCCAACCATTTGATATGCATCATTATGCGACAGGAACTCTGCTTCAGACTGTCATTAATGCACTCAGGAACATTTGCAGAGGCTGTTAATTAAAGGTAATAATGTTTAAATTACGTTCCGTTTCTGGCACAGAGCTATTATTTTTGTTTCATAAGACCTCAATTTGTGTGCAGGAGCCGCAGGTAGTCATTTATTTTTCCTGTGCATGTAAATTCTTCCCTTTTAAAACTATGGACTGTTTTCACTTGCTTCAAGATTTGATTTATTTATGGAGATTATTATAGAGATACTTTGATTTAATCAACAGCATTTACTTCAGGGTTAATGTATTACTATTTTATGCACTACAAACCATGGAGAAACGTGTGTAAGTTGCTAAATGAGAGAAGGAAGTAATAAGCAGGAAAAAGTCATATTTATTAATAAACTTAATTTAATAGGCTCGCTTCTGCTTACTTTATAACTTTTAGCAGTTTAAAATACTCTATTTTTTTCCCGGTCCGACCAAATACAGGTCAAAACATGACTAATACATGACTAATTTAAAATAAATAATTTAACATACTAGAAATTCCTCAATTTATGAATTTACTTTTTGATTGTAGTCATGCACGGCTTAAAATGATTCTTATGCATGTAATTTATCATTTTTTGCAGCAAAAACTGTTAAATGTCATACCCAAAATTGAAAATGAAATTGTATGAATGCCTGTGTGAGGTTTTGGGCAAGAATCAAGCAATTTAAAACATAAATAAAAATGTGACTTTTTTTTTGTGTGTGTGTGTTCGGTTTTATTAAATCTGTCTAATATCAGAAATGGCACAATTTTATAAATCTCTTTAATTTTTATTTTACTTGGTGAAATATAGTTTTTGTGTTTTATACAGTGGGGGAAATAAGTATTAAACACATCAACATTTTTCTTAGAAGACATATTTCCAAAGGTGCTGCTGACTTGAAATTTACCGATTGTTGGTTTAAAACCAAAGAAATCCACATATGCAAAGAAAACAAATTTAATTAGATTACAAATGAATTTGTGTAATTAAATGAAATGACACAGGGAAAAAGTGTTGAACACATGAAGGAAGGTGTAGAAAGTCAGTGAAAGCCCAGACAGCAGCTGAAATCTCTTATTTAGCAACCCATTGCCCTTCATCATTGTAAACCAATATTAACTGCTTCAGTCCAACATTAGCAGGATGATGAGGATGAAACTAGAGTGGACATTTCAGCAAGACAATAATTCAAAACGCAGCCAAGGAAACTCTCAAATGCTTTCAGAGAAAGAAAATCAAGCTGTAGAATGGCCCAGCCAATCACCTGACTTGAATCCAATAGAAAATACAAAATAAAGATCAAATTTGATAGACGAGACCCACAGAACCATCAAGATTTTTGCATTCTGCTTGGGTGTGATTTTTTTTTTTTTTTTTTTTTCTCCCTCCACAGGCTTTAACAATGCATTCTTCTTCATTCTCCATATGAAAGTTGTCTTTAAGCTGCCATCACCAAAAATTACTCCTTGTTATTTCATTGTTACTACACATTTCCAAATTTTTGTTTTTTGATGTTTGTTTTACTCTTATGTTTGGATTGTTTAGATTTTTTTTTTACCAAAATCTGCTTCTATTCCATGTCAACAACTCCTTTAGAAACAATTATTCCCACCCAAAAAAACATGGCATGATGAATACTTCCCCTGCTGTATGCAGTAAAAAAAATTTGCCATATTGGTCAATGCAGCTTTAACTAAGTTATATTAAGGCACATTAGCATAAACTAACTAGCATTAGCATGTTAACACCCATTTTATTTTCTGGGCCAAATATTTCCATTAGAAACATTTCAAGCCAAGCTAATTTGTCCCCACTCTCTGCTCTGCTTGCGCAGATATGTCCATTTTTGGACATTATCCTGGTCAAGATGACTTCTACCTGGTGGTGTGCAGCCACTGCAGTCAGGTGGTGAAGCCTCAGGCCTTCGAGAAGCACTGCGAGAGGAGGCACGGCCCTCTGGGTAAGCTCTATGCACACCTCCGCTCCACTCCACCTCCATCCCAGCAGCAGAGACCCCGTCACGGACACACGCCACCATCACACGGAGCCACCGCCTCCTGGAGCGGCAGGAACCAGAACGTGGGGCCCCCGCGAGCATCTCCGCAATCCCCAGCTACACCGCCTCAGTTCAGACACTCAAAACCTCCGAAAGATGGAGTTTGGTAAGATTCAGTTAGTCTTTTATTTTTAGGTTGCAGTTTGTACCTTTGTTTTTTGTTAAAATGATCCCAACTTAATTTTAGCAAGCACAGTTGAAGTCAGAATTATTAACCCTCCTGAATTATTAGCCCCCCTGTTAATTGTTTCCCCAAATTTCTGTTTAACAGATTTTTCCAACACATTTCTAAACATAATCGTTTTTATAACTCATCTCTTCTTTTTCTTAAAGATTTATTTTTGGCCTTTTTGCCTTTATTAGAAATGACAGTGATGAGGCAGGAAGCGAAGTGGGAGAGAGAGAGGGGAGTATGGTTGGGAAATGTCCCCGAGCTGGGATTCGAACTCGGGACGCCCTGAAGTGCTACTGCACCATATGTCAGCGCTAGGCTATTACGCCAGCTATTAACTTATTTCTAATAACTAATTTATTTTATTTTTGCCATGATGACGGTACATAATATTTTACTCGATATTTTTCAAGATACTAGTATTCAGCTTAGAGACATTTTAAGGCTTAACTAGGTTAATTAGGCTAGTTAAGGTCATTAGTTAAGTCATTGTATAATGCTGCAGTCACACTAGAGTTTAAGGTTGCAGATTTCTGTCGAATCGCGTGAAAAGGGGCGGGATTAAACGAGATGATTAGACATTTAAAAAAGCAAGCGATTGGTCCATATTTTAAATTTCCGTACAGGTCATGTTTTGATCTTTGATTGGTCTCACAAAGTCAAGTGATGCAATTTCGCAGGTCAGAATTCACCAAGCTTCAACTTTCCAATGCAGCGATCTGTACAACTTGTCACACGAGCTTGCGTTTGCATTCGCGTGCATATGAGTGGAAGTCTAGGGGGTGAAAAGGGCAGTGTGACCGTGGCTTTAGAGTGGTTTGTTCTGTAGACAATCGAAAAACAATCTTGCTTTAGAGGGCTTATAATTTTAACCTTAAAATGGTTATATAAAATTAAAAACTGCTTTTATTCTAGCCAACATAAAACAAATAAGACTTTCTCCAGAGGAAAAAATATTATCAGACATACTGTGGAAAAAATCCTTTCTCTGTTAAACATAAATTGGGAAATATTTATAAAAGAAAAACAAAAAAATCACAGGAGGTTAACTGTTTTGACGTTAACTGTACATAAGGGAGAGATCAAAACATTAACAGAACCTCAAAGTCTGTATAAATTACACATTTACAGTTTACAGTTTTTTTTATCTTTAAGTAAACAATTAATCTATGAAAAACTGATTGAAGATTACCAAAACAAACAAAGTCGGACCATTTTTTTTTCCATCATTGGGGTGGCGGTGTTTTTAACCATTACATTCTTAGCCACGCCCATCTTACTGTTCATTTGTTACAAGATAATGATGCACAAAAAGAAAGCCCCGCCCCCTTCTCAATATTCAGTTTTAGTTGGAAGTACATCAACTTACTGAAATAAGTCTTTGCAACTTCTGGTTTACACAGACTTTAAGCTGATTTATATTGGTTCGCTTGTAATGTTCTCTAATTTAAATTTTTGTGGCAGATTTTTGCAGAAATACAAACTTGTCACCATTCATTGTTTTGTCCTATCTGTTTCATGGAACGTTAATGTGCTTTTAAGGGTTAAAAGCACAGGTTACTTTATATGAAATTTGGATGGTCCCACAATTTAAACCTAAAGGTAATGTGCACCAAGTACACACAGCTAAGCATAGGCCAGTAGAAGTTTCTGACGGTATGATAACCTTGGATAAAAATATCAGGGTTTCACGGTATTGTGATTACTGCTCTAATATATGCTCTTTTTAAATGTCTGGGTAATAAACAATAACTTTTTCCTCCTTTAAATACAGTATAATATAATTTGAGAAACATTTATAATATTTTGGAGCAGTAATTATTTCAGGCTGAATAATTCAAATGAATCATTGACTTCTGCTGTCAAAAAAAAACGTAAATAAATAATCTTACACAAACCCTAGGAATAGTATAGCAGAAAATATTGGTGGTTTTAAAACCTTGACTTTTCCAAACTGCAGTATACCTTGAAAACGGTTATTGTCCCATGCCTACACACAGCCACTTTATGCAGATGTTGTTACAGTAACAATTATAATAGAACGAAGTATAATAATGTTATTTTTGGAATGATTTTGCATAGTTTGCCAAACAGCCTTAAGACTTAATCACCATTGGTAGCACAATGTATATTATTATAATTATTATTATTATTATTTTGTGGTCGTTTAGGCAGAACTACAGTTTCAAAGATGCTACTTGTTCAGTAATGTTCAAATGGGAGGATTTTTTTCGAGACAGAATCTGTGATAGCGAAACCACAAATCATGTAAAAAAAACAACAATCATTCTCCAAATAATGCAGATTTCAAATCACGAACGGAGGCAAAACCTTCTGACCTCAGCTGTAAAAGTTGGTCAACCCGTGTAATTTATAAATGTTGATGTTTCCCCTCAGGCACTCGCCTTCAAACTCTTCAAACTCGGCTCATTCAGAATCAGCTGTTTTTAAGCAGCCTCCTCCAATTGAGCCCACTCGAAGCTCTCCTCCCCCGGCCCACAGAGACCCTCCATGGCCACATGGAGGCCCTTCGCCTAACCGGCCGCCACCTGCAGCTGAAAGACCTCAATCCCAGAGAGGAGAGGCGGCATCGGCCCCTGTCCCCTCCGGACACCTCAGAGGAACCAAGACGCACAAGATGGTCTCTAGTAAGTCCTGTGAAAACCCGTTAAATGACATCAATCCAAGTCTGACTGAGATATGTGATTTATAGAAAAAGACGTAGTATATGATTTATTATCAGTATATTATTTATGAAGTGCTGCAGGTATGACATCAGAACTTGGAAGAATGATTGAGTTTCCTTTTGGATTTTTCCTCAATTTATGAGATTTTCAATTCATGGGAAAAAAACAATGTATGTCGTTAAAGGAACTCTCCATTGTTTTCTAAATGGGCTCATTTTACAAGGCGAATATAGTTGAACAGTTGAGTTTTACCATGTTTGTATCCATTCAGCTCACCTTTGTGTCTGCCAGGAGAACTTTTAGCTTAGCTAAGCATAAATCATTGAATCAGATTAGACCATTAGCAGTTCGCACAAATGTCCAAAAAGTTTTCCTGTTTAAAGCTTGACTGTTCTGTGGTTGTACTAATGGTAGTACTAGTGTTGTACTAATGCTGTGTTCACATTATTCACGTGGCATGCATTAATAAATTGCACTATTCACATGTAAATAGACATGTGAACATTTTTAGTGTACTCGCATCATTAGCGCATCATATTTGCTTCATTCACTCGTCAAATTCACTTCACAATAGTCCCGGATTCGTGGCATGGTGTCTGTCTGCCCAGTGACTCTAGCTAACATGGATTTTATTGAGAGTGTAGCTGTGCTTTAGGAAGGCTGAAAAACTGCACATATTTGTTCGGTGCCTTGTCCACTAGATCCTTTCTGAGGTGCACTCCTCTAACTCAAACTTTGAACAGTAGGCTACTCTTGCAATTCATCCATAATTTTTGGGCGTCTCATATCTTTCCATTCTGCAAAACCCACTCTCCGCTTTTTCGCTGATCCACTGCCATGTCCTGATATATCCACCTGCAACCGACCCGCAATTAATCATAATGTATTTTTTTATTACCCGACCCTTAGATTATCCGCAGCACCCGCGCATATAACCGCCATCCGCGCATCACTACACAGCGCTGTTACCTAGCTGGGGACTATTTTCAGGCACTGTGTAACAGAATTTTGCAATGCGCTACTTTTAATGTAATGAGACATTTATAATCGGGAGAGAATTTTTATTAAATGTGTATCCTTACAATGTATAACTATTTATTTTATGTATTATTCATTGTTGAGCACAGGCAATTCTCTAAAATCGCCCATGCTGTTAACATTTGTATTGTTAAAATCTTGTTAAGTATAGAAAAGGGTTATTTATCTTGTTTGTTTTTGCCATGTTAGCTGATATGGCAGTAAACAACTCTTTCTCCATCCAAACAAGGTGTTGTAATGCATTAAATCCTGAATTTGATCATAAAATTTGTTGTGCTCCACAGAAAAAGAATGTGACCTTGACAAACACTGTGGTGTTTTGGACACTGAGAGAAAGAAAGTGTGTACTCGACTTCTGACCTGCAATGTGAGTTGAGCACCACTTCCACATCATCTCACAATGACATGTTACCAGTGTTTCTAGCTCAGAGTGAACATGTATGCTGGTCTTCAGACTTCAGATGGAATATTCTGGAAAGCAGAATTGTTGTTTGATGCATTTTGCTGTCCTGTATTTAAATGGTAAATGTACAGTAGAAGTCAGAATTATTAGCCCCCCTGTATATTTTTTTTCAACACATTTCTAATCATAATAGTTTTAATAACTAATTTCTAATAATTTCTTTTACTTTTGCCATGATGACTACATAATATTTTACAAGATGTTTTACAACATACTAGTAATTAGTTTACAGTGACATTTAAAAGCTTAACTAGGATAACTTGGCAGGTTAGGTTAATTAGTCGAGTCATTGTGTAACGGGTTTATTCTGTAGACACTTTAAAAAATCCTAAGGAGGCTAATAATATTCACCTTAAAATAGTTTTAAAAAAACTAAAGCTGCTTTTATTCTAGCCAAAATAAAACAAATAAAACTTTCTCCAGAGGAAAAAATATTATCAGACATGCTGTGAAAAATTCCTCGCTCTGTTAAACATTATTTGGGAAATATTTGAAAAAGGAAAAAAATTCACAGGAGGGCTAATAATTTAGACTTTAACTGTATATTTCTGTCTAAGTGTTGAAGCCTTTCAGTGGACACTGATTTCAGCCTATAGAGTGACAGGAAGTTCAGCGGACATGACTAACAGGAAATAGGGAAGGGGTTGCAGGAAAGACCTCTGTTCATTTGTGTAGCACTACCTAAAAACATCTATAGGATTCATAAGAATTAATATATTGTTATACTTTTGTTTCTTTTTACCAACATCCTAATACACTTCATAGGAAACTTGTATAATTTGAAGATTTGAGTGTTTTATTGATACTTCAGACAAGTGAGATTGAGTAATTAAATGGATTGTTCGCCTAAAAATGAAAATTGTCATCATTTACTAATCTTTTACTTGTTTTTAAACATTATAAGAGTTTCTTTTGTTAAACACAAAAGAAGATATTTTGAGACATGCTGAAAACCTGTAACCATTGACTTCCATATTTGTTTTTTCAACAATGAAAGTCGGTGGTTACAGGATTTTATCTTTCTCCAAAATATCTTCTTTAGTGTTCAACAGAATAAAGAAAGTCATAAAGGTTTATAACCACATGAGGGAGAGTAAATAGTGAGTATATTTTCATTTGAGTGAACTATCCATTTTAAAACAAAACAAAACACTTTAAGTGGCATAATGAAATGTATATTAATGATAATTGCAGTATTCACAATCCAAAAATTACTATAATGTATTTATCAACAACTCAAATACTGTAATGTTGTTCAAAATGTAAGGCACGGTGCTACATGACTTATAAAAAAATGGTTTTAGGGGCGTGAATGCGATGTGATACACTTCACAGGAAATTTTTTTAACTTGAAGAGTGTTTTAGCGATTCTTACAAGTGATATTAAGTAATTAAAGGGACAGTTCACCCCAAATTAAGAATTGTCATCATTTATTCATCCTTTACTCGTTTGAAACCTTTGAGTTTCTTTCCTCTTGACCACAAAAGAAGATATTTTGAGACATGCTGAAAACCTGTAACCATTAACTTCCATATTTGTTTTTTCAACAATGAAAGTCAGTGGTTACAGGATTTCATCTTTTCCCAGAATATCTACTTTAGTGTTCAACAGAATAAAGAAAGTCATAAAGGTAAAAATCACATAAGGGTGAGTATATTTTCAATTTTGAGTGAACTCGAATCTCTTTTAAAACAATAAGAACAAATGAAAGTATATTAAAATTACAACTTTTTTCAGACTAATTTTCTTGGAATAGTTAATATAATGCATTTTTCAATGAATCTTCAAAATGTAGAGCATGGTTCTACATGACTTGTAAAAAAGGTATAAATACAATTATATAAAAAACATGTTGTTTGCATTGTGCAGTCATCAGGATCTAAATTATTTATCCAAACTACATCGTCCCCTATGCCGAGTTTAGACTGCATGATTTTAGCCCCAATTTTGACTTGCCGATTGGTTTAAAAAAAAATATATGGCTGATAAATGGCTGAAATCACAGGCAAATCGATGCTCATTCACCTGAATAACAATCATATAGTGTAAACTATCAAAGACACAATCTGAGAGAATCGTTGATGAGTTGCCGACATGCGTCCATATATTTGTCATGCTAAATATTTGGAGTTGTTGGTGATTCAAAATCATTGTGTGAAATGTGTTCTGATTGGAAAAAAACGTCGGCAATTACCATTTACCATTTACCATTTCCTGACAATTACCAATTACCATTAGCCAATGAGAGAGCAGCATCCACTATTATGGGTATCTGCAGGCCAGCGGGAGGTTGGGGAGATGTTAAAGGGGCTATTTAGATCTATTTGGACCCAAGAAATGAAGGAAAAATAAGTGTAAATTTGGCAGGAGCATTTAAGCAATACCACAGCAGGCTCAAAAAAAAAAAAAGTTAAGGAGAAATTGCTAATTTCCTTTAAAACCCGGATGAGCAAAATAAGTACATTTTCTACCTCACTAAAGGCTTCTTTCTCATAAAGTAAATAACAAAAAATATACTACGTGACCTCACGTTGTTTTTATGTCACTTTTTGGGTGTGTTTGTCTTTGTCCACAAACTACGTCTCACAACCAAAGTTGTCGGCGATTCCTATTATAAAGTCATGCAGTTTGTAATCCCCTGTCACTGATCCATCTCGCAGTGTAAACACAACAGCGATGGAAAGCTACCACAGATAGTTATGCAGTGTGAAAACATCTGTGACACGACTACTTTGAAAATCATGCAAGCTGATTTCAGCATCAGTGTCTAATAATCCACAAAATCCAAAAGCACAATGATGATGAAATGCTTTCACTCGCATCACTTCATGGTAATTAGTTTATGTTTTATGAATGAGTCTGTATGCTGCAAAGTATCTGTTTAAAATGAATAAATAAATGATCTGTCTTCTAGATTCATTCCATTCATCAGCGCAGAAAAGTGCAGGGCAGAAGTAAAAACTTTGACCAGCTGGTGGCGGAGCTGAAGATGAGCTCGAAGGCTCGTGAACGGGTTTCTCAGGCACCGGAGAGTTCCTCCGCTCCGAGTGTCAGTCCAGAACCGCCACGAGATACACCTGCACCCCCGTCCTGCCGGAGACCCCTGACCAACAGCCCAGCATTTAGGTTTGAATATATCAAGAGAATGCTCCTATTTATTGAATTCATACATATCTAAAATGTTTAATGTAGTAGTTATTTTCTTTATATTTTGGGTGTTAATTTTGGTCCTGTGAAAATAAAATAACAATTTTTAGATGTTAGTTTTAAGGATATATAAGCTATTTTGCTCCAAAACAGCAACACAATTTGCATTTTGAAGATGTCAAACTGATATAAACATGTAAAGCTTGTAGTTTGTCACTTCTGCCCAAATGGATCAACTTTGTTTTTTTTTGTTTTTTTTCAATTTCTCATCAAATCTTGACCAATCAGATGCTCTCTTGTATCTGACATGCCTCGCTCCCTACAGGATACTTTTTTAATTTGCTTTTTTGTTTGATGTGCTTAAGCTCGACCACTCTCACTGTTAGAGCTGTGATAAAAACAAAATGCTATTGGCTGTTTTTTTTTTCAAAGGGGAGGGGCTACTCTGTCCCTCCCTCTCCTTTTTTAGTTGATTACATCAAGCATTGAATAAAAAATGCACATTTCAAAGCACTTCACGGGACCTTTAAAGTATTTTTTAAGTATCATCTATATATACTGCAGAATTGTACTATTATTATAATTTTTGTAACTTTTTTAATATATATATAATTTTTTTATTTACTTTTATAAATAAGTGGAATAATAATAATTTTGTCACCTTGGAATTATAAGGTTCTATTTGAATGATTTTGAGATATTAAGCTTTCATAGCAATATTCCATAGCAAACAGTATGTGTAACATTATTATTATTATTATTTTTTTAAGTCTTGCCTTTTTGAATGTAAAAAAACGTATAAAAAAATATCCCATTCGATTCAGTAGGTGTCAAATAAAAATGTAAATTGGGTAATAACATTAATTTCTAAACCATGTTTAGATGAACAAAATAGTTTCTACTTTAATTTATTGTATATCATTTGTACATTGACTTTCAGATTTTGCATTCATAACCAGTTTATTTAAACGGACTATAAATTAGGTACGACTTTACTAACAGGCTAAAACTGCTCAATTATTTTGAGAAGGGTTTATTTCTGGAGTTAATTTCTCTAGTGAACTACCAAGCTTTGGCCAATAAATGACCTAACTGAGGTAAATATAATGCTTCCTGACATTATTAGAAAGCTGGTTTATTGATTTTCTTTTTGAGGTTAAAACTCGATTACATGAGATGCTCATTTGTTTTTAGTTTGTATTGAAATCTATTGTAAAAAGAAAGGAATTATTTGATCAGTCCTTTGAGCCACATCTTAATAAAATTACTTAATAAAAGTGACATGGTTATATGCACAGTTAGTGTTTTCAGCCAATGATTGGCTTCGGTGAACGTTTTATGTGGCTATTTTTAATTTCGTAAGTTTTCTTTTACAGCATCAAAAACACAAATCTGTCAAAATACAATCAGTTAAATGTATCAAAGCATTTATTTACTTGTTTAGACATGAAACGTGATGAAAAAATGCAACGCTTGCAATGTCAGTAGAAGCAGGCAAGCGCAGAAACTCCATTGAAAATAAAAGTTCTTCTTGTACAGTCTGATAACCATGTTATATCGTATATCAAACAGGTAGTGAAGATCTTAATCGTGGCTATTTTGTAATTGCGCAACAACTCGCCTCAAAATTTAAAATGAAAATGAAAAGTGTGTGTGCATATGCCCCATAGATATACTGTATGCAACCTTTTGTTTCCCATTGAAAGTAACAATGAAGGCTAACGGCATCCATTTATCTGTGTTTGTGTTGGCAGAACACCTGTATCATCTGAAAGCATAGAGGAGGATAAAACCCATCTGGAGGAAAGCAGCACTCGAGCGCACTCACCTCTCACACAGGCCCACATCTCAGGTGATGAGAGCGAAGGAGAGACCAACGAGGAGCCTGCAGACTGGCACTCCACTCCATGGCATCCCAAACCTGCTGCGGTACAAGTTAACTCTTTCACTGGGTCATCTAGCATCTCTGTAAATGTAGTGGATCAGGTTTTTAGTTTGAGCAATTATAATAGAAGTGCATAACTATAATATAAAGGTTATGCATTAAATATTATAATTGTTCAAACCAAAAAATAATCCATATTGAGAAGCATGTACTCCATTCATCAATCCCCTCTGACATCCCTGTTTTGTTCTTGTTTCTCATCTCTCTTGTTTTTCTTTTTTCTTCTTTCTCTTTCCTTTTTCTTTCTTTCTTTCTTTCTTTCTTTCTTTCTTTCTTTCTTTCTTTCTTTCTTTCTTTCTTTCTTTCTTTCTTTCTTTCTTTCTTTCTTTCTTTCTTTCTTTCTTTCTTTCTTTCTTTCTTTCTTTCTTTCTTTCTTTCTTTCTTTCTTGTTTCTCAGTTTATACAGTTTGTAATTAAAAAAGAGATCGAGAGTATTCGTGTTAATTTTTTGCTTTTCCCCACAACAGCTTTGTTCATTTGGAAGTCATTCTCTGGGTCACGGTGTCTTCACTTTTGATCGACGGTTACACCATCTACGGTCTGCCATGAGTGCCATGGTGGAGAGCCACCTCAGTGCCCATCTGTGGAAGTAAGAACCTAGCAGACCTGCATATGCTTTATCATATTGTGTCATAGATGCGAGACAATGAAGTGATGTGTTAACGCTGGCAGAGTCATCTCACAAAACCATTGCAGACAAGTAATCTTTTGAGTGTATATCACATGAGTAGCAGTGTGATATGTCTGTATATCGACACTGGTGGGAAGAGTGCACGACACCACAGGCCGAGTGCCTTAGTAGAGACATTTCCCAGTAATTCTGTTGCAATCGGGAGATCACAATAAATAACCGCGAAAAAGTCAAAGCAAAGCAAATACTACCAGAAACACTACCTGATTACTATGGTATAAATACAGAACTACAACATACAAAAAAAGATCGACTTACTTACCTAATTTATAATGATTTGTTCAGCTGTAGCTTGAAATTCCGCTGTTTTTCTCTTCTAATGCTGTTCACACCAGACGCGGAACGCGCGGATAAAACGGTTTATTCACGCGTAAATAGCGGCATGAACATTTGAGTTTACTCGCTTCATTCGCGTGTCAAATTCAAGTCAGAACAGACGCGGATTCGCGTGTTGGGCAGGGCTTCTGTCTGCCCGGTGACTCTAGCTTCGTTGCCAAATGGCTAACATGGATATTATTAAGAAAATAACCGTGTTTATGGGTTTAATGAAGGCTGAAAAACAGCGTTGATACGTTTAACGCCGTGTCTGAGCTCACTAAATCATTTCAGAGGTGCATCCAGCTGAGCTCACAAAGTCCTCCAGAAGCTTAATGTGGATGATGAAGGCTTTCAGCGGTGCTTCTGACTGAGCCCAGCCCAATTTGATGAACTGTTGTCATTGTCGGCTGGAGGATTTCCCCCAGGACACCAACAACAGGCATACGTCACAATCACGCCCCCACAAGAGCAAGCTCCTTAATGGTTAACACGACAGTATTGTCCGCTTAAGTTCAGATTTTTGAACTCGACCGGTTTGTACAA
Organism: Danio rerio; assembly: GCF_052040795.2. NCBI lineage: Eukaryota > Metazoa > Chordata > Actinopteri > Cypriniformes > Danionidae > Danio > Danio rerio. The sequence goes on from NC_141031.1 coordinate 39,295,647, forward strand.
AATGCGCGTTAAACGCGTCAGACGCGCAAAATGCTCAATTCGCGTTGCGCTATTCGCGCAATTCCCGTCATTCGCGTGCATCGTGCCGCAGGTTGTTTTTGCGCATTTGCGTTAACTTAACGTGTAAATCACTCGAGCTTGACAAGCGTTCCGCATCAGTTGTGAACGCAGCATTAGGGCTTATGTCTCTCTCGCCATCTTGTGGCCGATCGTCAATCATCTTTGCTCTGCTCAGTATGACAGGCTGATGGATGCCGGTGCACTAAATCTATGAAACTTAAATATATTAAAAATAGATGCTATCCTTATAAATAAACTGCATATATATATAATCTAAACAACTACATTCTCACCAAAAATAGGCTCAAAAGTACATTATGTTGTCCAACAGCTGCAATATTTGTCAAACTGTAGTGAGTTTATTGATCTGCTGTCACTCGATTTGGGCGGAGTAATACAGAAGGGTGAGGAGGCTGTACGAGTGCTGTTAATACAGAATATTGCTCGACTATCAGCCAATCAGATTCAAGAACCAGACAGAACGTGTGTGTGTGTCATGTTAAACACCCGATTGTGTGGAAAAACCTCAGCCATTTATTTATCACAATTCTTACAATTTGTTGTTCAAGTGACCTTAACTACTTTGTACTTGCATGTATGTATTGCAGAACACTTCTGGTGCTCTTGAGGTGGAATACGTGTAGGATTATGGAAAGGTTTGGGGGTATGAGTAGGTTTAAGGGTAGGTTAAGGTGTAAGGGATGGTCAACAGTGTAATTAAAGATGTTACAACAGAAATAAATTACAGATGTAATTACATGCAGGTATTTAATCACAAATATGATGTAAAAGCATGTATTTACACAATAAGTACATTGAAACAAAGGACTATTTTCAGTGTAAGTACACATTAGTTAAGGCCACCTAATATAAAGTGCAACCCAATTTGTTTTCCTTAACTGCGAGTGTGCATTTCTCAGGTCTTAGTTTTACAAATATCACAATTCCAAGTTAATATTTCTGAATTGTGTGGGGAAAAGTTGCAGTTACTTCAACAGATTACTCAAATACTCTTACATTTTGTCACTTGATTTCGGGGTGAAATGTGAGCTGAGCTTGTTCCTGACAGGTTTTGTGAGATTCGCTCCCAGATTGCGTGCTTTGAGCCCGTGCCAAGATCTTCTCGCTTTATGAGTGTTTGTTTCTCGAAGGTAGCTCTGAGGTTAATCCCTATTAGCTGAAGCTTTTCAAGTCCCTAACAAAACTCTGTTTTTTACTCCCTGTACTGCATGTGAAAAAGTGATTGCTTTTCTGATATATACATATATGTTCCACCCTGACTCCTCTCCCTCTCACAGAAAAATACCTCAAGCATCAGATCCTCAATCCCAGAGTCCCCAAGCCAAGCCTGCAGCCGTTCCTGCCTCTCCTTCCTCCATTTCCCAGCATTCCAAACCAAGAGCAGGAAGTCACAACACAACTTCCTCTCTCAAGACTTCCTTCTACTCTTCCCACGGACCAGGCAAGGAGCCAAACCCGCAGAGTTCCTCCACCAGCAAGGCTTATGCTCAGTCCGAGAACTCTGGCTCCAGTAAACTCGGACGGTCTCCTTCTCAATCGGGCCCCGGGAGGCCCAAAAACCCAGTCGGGCGACCCAGCAAACAGCAGATGCGTCTCAGGGAATCAGATCGGACGCCCACACCGGACGCCGCTGCACTGCGCAAGCGAAAAGCCTCTTTCGAAGACTCTGACTCAGCCGTCAGCCCGGACAAGAACTGCGTGCCCCAGAACAAGAGTCGTCCTCTCATTAGCAAAACGCCACCGTCAGCCTCTCACGGACAAACAAACGGCTCGCTTTCGCCCGGAAGCAAAGCAAGGCCCTCGGACTCTCACTCCCCTTCCTCGTGGGCTTTTAAGAGGACACATCAGTCGGCCCCGGACAGCCGAGGACTGGACTCGGGACTCAGGGTGTCCAGCTTTGACCATAAGAGTTTGGGGAAGAAACGCAAGAGCAGCGGGTCGTCTCCGCCCTCCAAACCCCACCGGCTGCCCACGTCCCCTCACTCCGGCTTTTACACCTGGAAGGAAAGCAAAGGGTCGGGACTCTCTGTAGGAGGAGAGAAGAAACTCAGCACACAAAAGGTGAGGGAGTGTTTAGGGCTGGATCTGACTTGTTCTCTGTTCTCATCACAGTGAAGTGACTGTGCAGCCAGTTTTTGCAGATGTGAGGTGGTTGTTCAACACCGAGTTCAATAGGTGGTACTGTCTATGCTGATCTACAGTTCAATGTATTTTAATAGCTACACCAACATTATTGTAGTAGTAGTACTATTATTATTATTATTATTATTATTATTATACCCAGGTTTAATTTTATTTTTTTAATTTTAATTAGATTTTTTTGGAAAAAACATATATATCCATTTTGCAGATACATTTGTACAAGTGGGCCCAGACTTCATTTGGATGGATTTTGTTTATGTATGTATTTTATTTATTTATTTATTTATTTATTTATTTATACTTTGTTATAAATTCAGAGTTATATATTATATTAGAAGACATATTATATATGTTAATATTTTATTAAAATAAATATTTTTCCCGTTTATTGACATATTTGCATGTCTATTATAGATTCATTCTTTTAAATATGCATGTAGCAATGAAGCGCCTTATAAAACTAGATAATATGCGTATTTAAAATGTGTATAATTATTTTTAAGTTGGATATTTTATAAATTTGTTTTCAATCAGTAGAATTCATTAGACTTTTCATTTTTGACTAAAAGATTATTAACTCTCGATCTTGCAGATGAATTTGTACTAGTGGACCCATACTTAGTTTATCTGCATTGCTTTTATTTGTATTGCGTTATTTTTACTTGGTCATAATTTGAGAGTTATACAAGTGAATATTTTGAAGGATTTTTCTTTTTTTATTTATTGCCATATATTTGCATGTCTATTATAGATTTGTCCCCTTAAATATGCACGGAGCAGTGAAATGCCTCATAAATCTAAATAATTTAAAAAATCCATTGTGTTATGCATGTCTAAAAGATGTAGAATTATTTATAAAAGATGTTTGATACATTTGTTTAAACCAGTAGAATTTATTTTTATTTTTTGAGAAAAAAAAATAACTCTCAATCTTGCAGATAAATGTGTACAAGTGAGCCCATACTTAATTTATCTGCATTGATATTTATTTATTTAATAATTTTACTTGGTAAAATCTTAATATATGTTGATATTTAAAAAAAATATATATATATTCCATTTATTGACATATTTGTGTGTATATTAAACATTTGTTCCCTTAAAAATATACATATTTCAGTAAAGTGAAGTTTATATAACTAAGTTCATTTATTTAACTAGTTTGGAGAGGATCACGTGCTGATGATTGCTTGCAGCCGGCCCCGCAGTATTCAATTTCTGATTCACCAATCAGATGATTTCTAAGCCACTATAAATACCCTAAGTTCCACATCACAGCCATCTTTGTTTTGAAGAATCCCCCCTTCCTCCCTTACTTCTCCTCCTTTCCTAGATGGGTGGCAAAGTGGTTAGCACTGTTGCCTCTCAGTAAGAACATCACTTGTTCTAGCCCTTTCCAAGCCAGCCGACATTTCTGTGTGGAGTTTGCACATTCTCCCCGTGCTCACGTGGGTTACCCCCATGTTCTCTGGTTTCCTCCCACTGTCTAATAACATGCAACTTAAGTTAATTGACTAAATCCAAATCGACACCATAGACATGCTCCTAGTAAGTCGTTATCTCTTAAGAGCAATCACCATCTGTTCATTAGCCACTACAGCAGGGGAGTTCTCGAGATCTACCTGAGCTCAAACTCCCCTCTCAAATTGCAAACGGGAAGGAGCCCCGGGCTCGAGGATCTTATGAGCTCACGGCTCTCTCCCGGAACAGCACGCCAAACAAGCTGTATAATCAATCATCAGCCAAGTGTGAACTCTTGAACTACCGTAATTTCGAGAGGAGCATGTGATATAATTGATCACAGCTGGTATCTCATCTGTAATCATTAGTAAGCCAATTGGATTATTCCAAAGGCACTATAAATAGCCATTATTTTTATTTTTTTTTTTTACCAGGGGGAGCTCTTGAGACCTACCTGGTCTCGGACTCCTCACATGCTCATTGACCAGAGGAGCCCTGGGCTAAAATGTCTCCGAACTCCGGCCAGCATGCCCAACCTGCTGTTATTATCAAGCGATATCGAAGTGTGAACTCTTGAAATGCATTTTAAAACTAAATATTTTTAATCATCCATTTTATTATATGCATATTTGAAATGAACATTTTATACATTTATTTAAACTAGTAGAAT